>NW_027069137.1:0-204679 GCF_037157495.1 Lathamus discolor
TACAACCCTCTAAACCTTCTGAAGCCGTCTTTGGCCATTTCAAACCCATTTTTCACATCTCTTACACTTCTTATGCCATCTTTGGCCTTTTCTAACCGTCTTTTGCACATCTCTATGTCTTTTGAAGCCATCCTTGGCCATTTCTACCCATTTTTGCACACCTCTAATCCTTTTGAAGCAATATTTGGACTTTTGTAACCCGTTGTTTGAAGTTCTCTAAACGTTTCTAATCCGTCTATGGCGATTTCTAACCCATTTTTTGCACATCTCTTACCCTTTTGAAGCCAACTGTGTCCATTTCTAACCCATTTTTGCGCATCTCTTTCCCTTTTGAAGCCAACTGTGGCCATTCCTAACCCATTTTTTGCACCTCTCTATCCTTTTTAAAGCAGTTTTTGTCCTCTTCTGAACCATTTTTGCGCATCTGTACCCCTTTTATGCTGTCTTTAGCCTTTTCTGAACGTTTTTTGCACATCTCTAACCCTGTTTTGCCCATTTCTCACACTTTTTAAACCATCTTTGGCCTTTTGTAACCCATTTTTACATATCTAACCCATTTGAAGTCATATTTGTCTGTTTCTAACCCATTTTTACGCATCTCCAACCCTTTTGAAGCCATCTTTGGCCATTTCTAATCAGTTTTTTTACACATCTGTACTCCTTTTTAGGTCATCTTTATTTCTAACCCATCTTTGCAAAACTCTAACCCTTTTGAAGCCATCTTTGGCCATTTCTAACCCATTTCTGCACATCTCTTACCACTTTTAAGCCGTCTTTGGCCATTTCTTAACCCATTTTTGCACAACTCTAGGAAGTTTTAAGTCATCTTTGGCCATTTCTAACCCATTTTTTGCACATCTCTAGCATTTTATAAGCCATCTTGGGACATTTCTAACCCTTTTTTGCACAAAAACCCCTTTTGAATCCATCTTTGGCCATTTAAAGGCAGTTTTTGCATATCTCTTACCATTCTTAAGCCATCTTTGGACATTTCTAACCCATTTTTGCACATCTCTATCTCTTTTGATGGCATCTTTGGCCATTTCTAACCATTCTTGCAAACCTCTAAACCTTTTGAAGTAATATTTGGCCTTTTCGGACCCAGTTTTGAGCTTCTCTAAACGTTCCTAAGCCATCTATGGCCATTTCAAACCCATTTTTCCAAATCTCTAACCCTTTTGAAGCCATCTTTAGCCATTTCAAACCAGTTTTTTTACACATCTGTACTCCTTTTTAGGTCATCTTTATTTCTAACCCATTTTTGCACACCTCTAACCCTTTTGAAGCCAACTTTGGCCATTTCTACACCATTTTTGAACACCTCTAAACCTTTTGAAGTAATATTTGGCCATTTCTAAACCATTTTTGCACATATCTAAACCTTTTGAAGCAGTCTTTGTCCATTTCAAACCAGGTTTTTTACACATCTTTACTCCTTCTTATGTCATCGTTATTTCTAACCCATTTTTGCACAACTCTAACCCTTTTGAAGCCAACTTTGGCCATTTCTAACTCATTTGTGCACATGTCTAACCCTTTTGAAGCCATTTTTGGCCTTTTCTAACCCATTTTTTGTGCAACTCTTTTCTTTTTGAAGCCATTTTTTGCCTCTTCTAAACTATTTTTGCACATCAGTACCCCCTTTTAAGCTATCTTTAGCCATTTCTGAGCCATTTTTGCACATCTCTAACCCAGTTTTGCCCATTTCTCACACTTTTTAATCCTTCTTTGGCCGTTTCTAACCCATTTTTTTGCATCTCTATTCCTTTTGAAGCCATCTTTGGCAATTTCTAACCCATTTTTGCACATCTTTTACACTTCTTATGCTATCCTTGGCCTTTTCTAACTGTTTTTTGCACAGCTCTATCTCTTTTGAAGCCATCTTTGGCCTTTTCTAACCCATTTTTGCACAACTCTAAACCTTCTGAAGCCGTCTTTGGCCATTTCAAACCCATTTTTCACATCTCTTACACTTCTTATGCCATCTTTGGCCTTTTCTAACCGTCTTTTGCACATCTCTATATCTTTTGAAGCCATCCTTGGCCATTTCTACCCATTTTTGCACACCTCTAATCCTTTTGAAGCAATATTTGGACTTTTGTAACCCGTTGTTTGAAGTTCTCTAAACGTTTCTAATCCGTCTATGGCGATTTCTAACCCATTTTTGCACATCTCTTACCCTTTTGAAGCCAACGGTGTCCATTTCTAACCCATTTTTGCGCATCTCTTTCCCTTTTGAAGCCAACTGTGGCCATTCCTAACCCATTTTTTGCACCTCTCTATCCTTTTTAAAGCAGTTTTTGTCCTCTTCTGAACCATTTTTGCGCATCTGTACCCCTTTTATGCTGTCTTTAGCCTTTTCTGAACGTTTTTTGCACATCTCTAACCCTGTTTTGCCCATTTCTCACACTTTTTAAACCATCTTTGGCCTTTTGTAACCCATTTTTACATATCTAACCCATTTGAAGTCATATTTGTCTGTTTCTAACCCATTTTTACGCATCTCCAACCCTTTTGAAGCCATCTTTGGCCATTTCTAATCAGTTTTTTTACACATCTGTACTCCTTTTTAGGTCATCTTTATTTCTAACCCATCTTTGCAAAACTCTAACCCTTTTGAAGCCATCTTTGGCCATTTCTAACCCATTTCTGCACATCTCTTACCACTTTTAAGCCGTCTTTGGCCATTTCTTAACCCATTTTTGCACAACTCTAGGAAGTTTTAAGTCATCTTTGGCCATTTCTAACCCATTTTTTGCACATCTCTAGCATTTTATAAGCCATCTTGGGACATTTCTAACCCTTTTTTGCACAAAAACCCCTTTTGAATCCATCTTTGGCCATTTAAAGGCAGTTTTTGCATATCTCTTACCATTCTTAAGCCATCTTTGGACATTTCTAACCCATTTTTGCACATCTCTATCTCTTTTGATGGCATCTTTGGCCATTTCTAACCATTCTTGCAAACCTCTAAACCTTTTGAAGTAATATTTGGCCTTTTCGGACCCAGTTTTGAGCTTCTCTAAACGTTCCTAAGCCATCTATGGCCATTTCAAACCCATTTTTCCAAATCTCTAACCCTTTTGAAGCCATCTTTAGCCATTTCAAACCAGTTTTTTTACACATCTGTACTCCTTTTTAGGTCATCTTTATTTCTAACCCATTTTTGCACACCTCTAACCCTTTTGAAGCCAACTTTGGCCATTTCTACACCATTTTTGAACACCTCTAAACCTTTTGAAGTAATATTTGGCCATTTCTAAACCATTTTTGCACATATCTAAACCTTTTGAAGCAGTCTTTGTTCATTTCAAACCAGGTTTTTTACACATCTTTACTCCTTCTTATGTCATCGTTATTTCTAACCCATTTTTGCACAACTCTAACCCTTTTGAAGCCAACTTTGGCCATTTCTAACTCATTTGTGCACATGTCTAACCCTTTTGAAGCCATTTTTGGCCTTTTCTAACCCATTTTTTGTGCAACTCTTTTCTTTTTGAAGCCTTTTTTTGCCTCTTCTAAACTGTTTTTGCACATCAGTACCCCCTTTTAAGCTATCTTTAGCCATTTCTGAGCCATTTTTGCACATCTCTAACCCAGTTTTGCCCATTTCTCACACTTTTTAATCCTTCTTTGGCCGTTTCTAACCCATTTTTTTGCATCTCTATTCCTTTTGAAGCCATCTTTGGCAATTTCTAACCCATTTTTGCACATCTTTTACACTTCTTATGCCATCTTTGGCCTTTTCTAACTGTTTTTTGCACAGCTCTATCTCTTTTGAAGCCATCTTTGGCCTTTTCTAACCCATTTTTGCACAACTCTAAACCTTCTGAAGCCGTCTTTGGCCATTTCAAACCCATTTTTCACATCTCTTACACTTCTTATGCCATCTTTGGCCTTTTCCAACCGTCTTTTGCACATCTCTATGTCTTTTGAAGCCATCCTTGGCCATTTCTACCCATTTTTGCACACCTCTAATCCTTTTGAAGCAATATTTGGACTTTTGTAACCCGTTGTTTGAAGTTCTCTAAACGTTTCTAATCCGTCTATGGCGATTTCTAACCCATTCTTGCACATCCCCTTCCCTTTTGAAGCCAACTGTGTCCATTTCTAACCCATTTTTGCACATCTCTTTCCCTTTTGAAGCCAACTGTGGCCATTTCTAACCCATTTTTTTACATCTCTATCCTTTTTAAAGCAGTTTTTGTCCTCTTCTGAACCATTTTTGCGCATCTGTACCCCTTTTATGCTGTCTTTAGCCTTTTCTGAACGTTTTTTGCACATCTCTAACCCTGTTTTGCCTATTTCTCACACTTTTTATGCCATCTTTGGCCTTTTGTAACCCATTTTTACATATCTAACCCATTTGAAGTCATATTTGTCTGTTTCTAACCCATTTTTACGCATCTCCAACCCTTTTGAAGCCATCTTTGGCCATTTCTAATCAGTTTTTTTACACATCTGTACTCCTTTTTAGGTCATCTTTATTTCTAACCCATCTTTGCAAAACTCTAACCCTTTTGAAGCCATCTTTGGCCATTTCTAACCCATTTCTGCACATCTCTTACCACTTTTAAGCCGTCTTTGGCCATTTCTTAACCCATTTTTGCACAACTCTAGGAAGTTTTAAGTCATCTTTGGCCATTTCTAACCCATTTTTTGCACATCTCTAGCATTTTATAAGCCATCTTGGGACATTTCTAACCCTTTTTTGCACAAAAACCCCTTTTGAATCCATCTTTGGCCATTTAAAGGCAGTTTTTGCATATCTCTTACCATTCTTAAGCCATCTTTGGACATTTCTAACCCATTTTTGCACATCTCTATCTCTTTTGATGGCATCTTTGGCCATTTCTAACCATTCTTGCAAACCTCTAAACCTTTTGAAGTAATATTTGGCCTTTTCGGACCCAGTTTTGAGCTTCTCTAAACGTTCCTAAGCCATCTATGGCCATTTCAAACCCATTTTTCCAAATCTCTAACCCTTTTGAAGCCATCTTTAGCCATTTCAAACCAGTTTTTTTACACATCTGTACTCCTTTTTAGGTCATCTTTATTTCTAACCCATTTTTGCACACCTCTAACCCTTTTGAAGCCAACTTTGGCCATTTCTACACCATTTTTGAACACCTCTAAACCTTTTGAAGTAATATTTGGCCATTTCTAAACCATTTTTGCACATATCTAAACCTTTTGAAGCAGTCTTTGTCCATTTCAAACCAGGTTTTTTACACATCTTTACTCCTTCTTATGTCATCGTTATTTCTAACCCATTTTTGCACAACTCTAACCCTTTTGAAGCCAACTTTGGC
The DNA here is from genome assembly GCF_037157495.1 of Lathamus discolor. Lineage (NCBI taxonomy): Eukaryota > Metazoa > Chordata > Aves > Psittaciformes > Psittacidae > Lathamus > Lathamus discolor. Next base: position 5,313 of record NW_027069137.1, read on the forward strand.
CATTTCTAACTCATTTGTGCACATGTCTAACCCTTTTGAAGCCATTTTTGGCCTTTTCTAACCCATTTTTTGTGCAACTCTTTTCTTTTTGAAGCCTTTTTTTGCCTCTTCTAAACTGTTTTTGCACATCAGTACCCCCTTTTAAGCTATCTTTAGCCATTTCTGAGCCATTTTTGCACATCTCTAACCCAGTTTTGCCCATTTCTCACACTTTTTAATCCTTCTTTGGCCGTTTCTAACCCATTTTTTTGCATCTCTATTCCTTTTGAAGCCATCTTTGGCAATTTCTAACCCATTTTTGCACATCTTTTACACTTCTTATGCCATCCTTGGCCTTTTCTAACTGTTTTTTGCACAGCTCTATCTCTTTTGAAGCCATCTTTGGCCTTTTCTAACCCATTTTTGCACAACTCTAAACCTTCTGAAGCCGTCTTTGGCCATTTCAAACCCATTTTTCACATCTCTTACACTTCTTATGCCATCTTTGGCCTTTTCTAACCGTCTTTTGCACATCTCTATGTCTTTTGAAGCCATCCTTGGCCATTTCTACCCATTTTTGCACACCTCTAATCCTTTTGAAGCAATATTTGGACTTTTGTAACCCGTTGTTTGAAGTTCTCTAAACGTTTCTAATCCGTCTATGGCGATTTCTAACCCATTTTTGCACATCTCTTACCCTTTTGAAGCCAACTGTGTCCATTTCTAACCCATTTTTGCGCATCTCTTTCCCTTTTGAAGCCAACTGTGGCCATTCCTAACCCATTTTTTGCACCTCTCTATCCTTTTTAAAGCAGTTTTTGTCCTCTTCTGAACCATTTTTGCGCATCTGTACCCCTTTTATGCTGTCTTTAGCCTTTTCTGAACGTTTTTTGCACATCTCTAACCCTGTTTTGCCCATTTCTCACACTTTTTAAACCATCTTTGGCCTTTTGTAACCCATTTTTACATATCTAACCCATTTGAAGTCATATTTGTCTGTTTCTAACCCATTTTTACGCATCTCCAACCCTTTTGAAGCCATCTTTGGCCATTTCTAATCAGTTTCTTTACACATCTGTACTCCTTTTTAGGTCATCTTTATTTCTAACCCATCTTTGCAAAACTCTAACCCTTTTGAAGCCATCTTTGGCCATTTCTAACCCATTTCTGCACATCTCTTACCACTTTTAAGCCGTCTTTGGCCATTTCTTAACCCATTTTTGCACAACTCTAGGAAGTTTTAAGTCATCTTTGGCCATTTCTAACCCATTTTTTGCACATCTCTAGCATTTTATAAGCCATCTTGGGACATTTCTAACCCTTTTTTGCACAAAAACCCCTTTTGAATCCATCTTTGGCCATTTAAAGGCAGTTTTTGCATATCTCTTACCATTCTTAAGCCATCTTTGGACATTTCTAACCCATTTTTGCACATCTCTATCTCTTTTGATGGCATCTTTGGCCATTTCTAACCATTCTTGCAAACCTCTAAACCTTTTGAAGTAATATTTGGCCTTTTCGGACCCAGTTTTGAGCTTCTCTAAACGTTCCTAAGCCATCTATGGCCATTTCAAACCCATTTTTCCAAATCTCTAACCCTTTTGAAGCCATCTTTAGCCATTTCAAACCAGTTTTTTTACACATCTGTACTCCTTTTTAGGTCATCTTTATTTCTAACCCATTTTTGCACACCTCTAACCCTTTTGAAGCCAACTTTGGCCATTTCTACACCATTTTTGAACACCTCTAAACCTTTTGAAGTAATATTTGGCCATTTCTAAACCATTTTTGCACATATCTAAACCTTTTGAAGCAGTCTTTGTCCATTTCAAACCAGGTTTTTTACACATCTTTACTCCTTCTTATGTCATCGTTATTTCTAACCCATTTTTGCACAACTCTAACCCTTTTGAAGCCAACTTTGGCCATTTCTAACTCATTTGTGCACATGTCTAACCCTTTTGAAGCCATTTTTGGCCTTTTCTAACCCATTTTTTGTGCAACTCTTTTCTTTTTGAAGCCTTTTTTTGCCTCTTCTAAACTGTTTTTGCACATCAGTACCCCCTTTTAAGCTATCTTTAGCCATTTCTGAGCCATTTTTGCACATCTCTAACCCAGTTTTGCCCATTTCTCACACTTTTTAATCCTTCTTTGGCCGTTTCTAACCCATTTTTTTGCATCTCTATTCCTTTTGAAGCCATCTTTGGCAATTTCTAACCCATTTTTGCACATCTTTTACACTTCTTATGCCATCCTTGGCCTTTTCTAACTGTTTTTTGCACAGCTCTATCTCTTTTGAAGCCATCTTTGGCCTTTTCTAACCCATTTTTGCACAACTCTAAACCTTCTGAAGCCGTCTTTGGCCATTTCAAACCCATTTTTCACATCTCTTACACTTCTTATGCCATCTTTGGCCTTTTCTAACCGTCTTTTGCACATCTCTATGTCTTTTGAAGCCATCCTTGGCCATTTCTACCCATTTTTGCACACCTCTAATCCTTTTGAAGCAATATTTGGACTTTTGTAACCCGTTGTTTGAAGTTCTCTAAACGTTTCTAATCCGTCTATGGCGATTTCTAACCCATTTTTGCACATCTCTTACCCTTTTGAAGCCAACTGTGTCCATTTCTAACCCATTTTTGCGCATCTCTTTCCCTTTTGAAGCCAACTGTGGCCATTCCTAACCCATTTTTTGCACCTCTCTATCCTTTTTAAAGCAGTTTTTGTCCTCTTCTGAACCATTTTTGCGCATCTGTACCCCTTTTATGCTGTCTTTAGCCTTTTCTGAACGTTTTTTGCACATCTCTAACCCTGTTTTGCCCATTTCTCACACTTTTTAAACCATCTTTGGCCTTTTGTAACCCATTTTTACATATCTAACCCATTTGAAGTCATATTTGTCTGTTTCTAACCCATTTTTACGCATCTCCAACCCTTTTGAAGCCATCTTTGGCCATTTCTAATCAGTTTTTTTACACATCTGTACTCCTTTTTAGGTCATCTTTATTTCTAACCCATCTTTGCAAAACTCTAACCCTTTTGAAGCCATCTTTGGCCATTTCTAACCCATTTCTGCACATCTCTTACCACTTTTAAGCCGTCTTTGGCCATTTCTTAACCCATTTTTGCACAACTCTAGGAAGTTTTAAGTCATCTTTGGCCATTTCTAACCCATTTTTTGCACATCTCTAGCATTTTATAAGCCATCTTGGGACATTTCTAACCCTTTTTTGCACAAAAACCCCTTTTGAATCCATCTTTGGCCATTTAAAGGCAGTTTTTGCATATCTCTTACCATTCTTAAGCCATCTTTGGACATTTCTAACCCATTTTTGCACATCTCTATCTCTTTTGATGGCATCTTTGGCCATTTCTAACCATTCTTGCAAACCTCTAAACCTTTTGAAGTAATATTTGGCCTTTTCGGACCCAGTTTTGAACTTCTCTAAACGTTCCTAAGCCATCTATGGCCATTTCAAACCCATTTTTCCAAATCTCTAACCCTTTTGAAGCCATCTTTAGCCATTTCAAACCAGTTTTTTTACACATCTGTACTCCTTTTTAGGTCATCTTTATTTCTAACCCATTTTTGCACACCTCTAACCCTTTTGAAGCCAACTTTGGCCATTTCTACACCATTTTTGAACACCTCTAAACCTTTTGAAGTAATATTTGGCCATTTCTAAACCATTTTTGCACATATCTAAACCTTTTGAAGCAGTCTTTGTCCATTTCAAACCAGGTTTTTTACACATCTTTACTCCTTTTTATGTCATCGTTATTTCTAACCCATTTTTGCACAACTCTAACCCTTTTGAAGCCAACTTTGGCCATTTCTAACTCATTTGTGCACATGTCTAACCCTTTTGAAGCCATTTTTGGCCTTTTCTAACCCATTTTTTGTGCAACTCTTTTCTTTTTGAAGCCTTTTTTTGCCTCTTCTAAACTGTTTTTGCACATCAGTACCCCCTTTTAAGCTATCTTTAGCCATTTCTGAGCCATTTTTGCACATCTCTAACCCAGTTTTGCCCATTTCTCACACTTTTTAATCCTTCTTTGGCCGTTTCTAACCCATTTTTTTGCATCTCTATTCCTTTTGAAGCCATCTTTGGCAATTTCTAACCCATTTTTGCACATCTTTTACACTTCTTATGCCATCCTTGGCCTTTTCTAACTGTTTTTTGCACAGCTCTATCTCTTTTGAAGCCATCTTTGGCCTTTTCTAACCCATTTTTGCACAACTCTAAACCTTCTGAAGCCGTCTTTGGCCATTTCAAACCCATTTTTCACATCTCTTACACTTCTTATGCCATCTTTGGCCTTTTCTAACCGTCTTTTGCACATCTCTATGTCTTTTGAAGCCATCCTTGGCCATTTCTACCCATTTTTGCACACCTCTAATCCTTTTGAAGCAATATTTGGACTTTTGTAACCCGTTGTTTGAAGTTCTCTAAACGTTTCTAATCCGTCTATGGCGATTTCTAACCCATTTTTGCGCATCTCTTACCCTTTTGAAGCCAACTGTGGCCATTTCTAACCCATTTTTGCGCATCTCTTTCCCTTTTGAAGCCAACTGTGGCCATTCCTAACCCATTTTTTGCACCTCTCTATCCTTTTTAAAGCAGTTTTTGTCCTCTTCTGAACCATTTTTGCGCATCTGTACCCCTTTTATGCTGTCTTTAGCCTTTTCTGAACGTTTTTTGCACATCTCTAACCCTGTTTTGCCCATTTCTCACACTTTTTAAACCATCTTTGGCCTTTTGTAACCCATTTTTACATATCTAACCCATTTGAAGTCATATTTGTCTGTTTCTAACCCATTTTTACGCATCTCCAACCCTTTTGAAGCCATCTTTGGCCATTTCTAATCAGTTTTTTTACACATCTGTACTCCTTTTTAGGTCATCTTTATTTCTAACCCATCTTTGCAAAACTCTAACCCTTTTGAAGCCATCTTTGGCCATTTCTAACCCATTTCTGCACATCTCTTACCACTTTTAAGCCGTCTTTGGCCATTTCTTAACCCATTTTTGCACAACTCTAGGAAGTTTTAAGTCATCTTTGGCCATTTCTAACCCATTTTTTGCACATCTCTAGCATTTTATAAGCCATCTTGGGACATTTCTAACCCTTTTTTGCACAAAAACCCCTTTTGAATCCATCTTTGGCCATTTAAAGGCAGTTTTTGCATATCTCTTACCATTCTTAAGCCATCTTTGGACATTTCTAACCCATTTTTGCACATCTCTATCTCTTTTGATGGCATCTTTGGCCATTTCTAACCATTCTTGCAAACCTCTAAACCTTTTGAAGTAATATTTGGCCTTTTCGGACCCAGTTTTGAGCTTCTCTAAACGTTCCTAAGCCATCTATGGCCATTTCAAACCCATTTTTCCAAATCTCTAACCCTTTTGAAGCCATCTTTAGCCATTTCAAACCAGTTTTTTTACACATCTGTACTCCTTTTTAGGTCATCTTTATTTCTAACCCATTTTTGCACACCTCTAACCCTTTTGAAGCCAACTTTGGCCATTTCTACACCATTTTTGAACACCTCTAAACCTTTTGAAGTAATATTTGGTCATTTCTAAACCATTTTTGCACATATCTAAACCTTTTGAAGCAGTCTTTGTCCATTTCAAACCAGGTTTTTTACACATCTTTACTCCTTTTTATGTCATCGTTATTTCTAACCCATTTTTGCACAACTCTAACCCTTTTGAAGCCAACTTTGGCCATTTCTAACTCATTTGTGCACATGTCTAACCCTTTTGAAGCCATTTTTGGCCTTTTCTAACCCATTTTTTGTGCAACTCTTTTCTTTTTGAAGCCTTTTTTTGCCTCTTCTAAACTGTTTTTGCACATCAGTACCCCCTTTTAAGCTATCTTTAGCCATTTCTGAGACATTTTTGCACATCTCTAACCCAGTTTTGCCCATTTCTCACACTTTTTAATCCTTCTTTGGCCGTTTCTAACCCATTTTTTTGCATCTCTATTCCTTTTGAAGCCATCTTTGGCAATTTCTAACCCATTTTTGCACATCTTTTACACTTCTTATGCCATCTTTGGCCTTTTCTAACTGTTTTTTGAACAGCTCTATCTCTTTTGAAGCCATCTTTGGCCTTTTCTAACCCATTTTTGCACAACTCTAAACCTTCTGAAGCCGTCTTTGGCCATTTCAAACCCATTTTTCACATCTCTTACACTTCTTATGCCATCTTTGGCCTTTTCTAACCGTCTTTTGCACATCTCTATGTCTTTTGAAGCCATCCTTGGCCATTTCTACCCATTTTTGCACACCTCTAATCCTTTTGAAGCAATATTTGGACTTTTGTAACCCGTTGTTTGAAGTTCTCTAAACGTTTCTAATCCGTCTATGGCGATTTCTAACCCATTTTTGCGCATCTCTTACCCTTTTGAAGCCAACTGTGGCCATTCCTAACCCATTTTTTGCACCTCTCTATCCTTTTTAAAGCAGTTTTTGTCCTCTTCTGAACCATTTTTGCGCATCTGTACCCCTTTTATGCTGTCTTTAGCCTTTTCTGAACGTTTTTTGCACATCTCTAACCCTGTTTTGCCCATTTCTCACACTTTTTAAACCATCTTTGGCCTTTTGTAACCCATTTTTACATATCTAACCCATTTGAAGTCATATTTGTCTGTTTCTAACCCATTTTTACGCATCTCCAACCCTTTTGAAGCCATCTTTGGCCATTTCTAATCAGTTTTTTTACACATCTGTACTCCTTTTTAGGTCATCTTTATTTCTAACCCATCTTTGCAAAACTCTAACCCTTTTGAAGCCATCTTTGGCCATTTCTAACCCATTTCTGCACATCTCTTACCACTTTTAAGCCGTCTTTGGCCATTTCTTAACCCATTTTTGCACAACTCTAGGAAGTTTTAAGTCATCTTTGGCCATTTCTAACCCATTTTTTGCACATCTCTAGCATTTTATAAGCCATCTTGGGACATTTCTAACCCTTTTTTGCACAAAAACCCCTTTTGAATCCATCTTTGGCCATTTAAAGGCAGTTTTTGCATATCTCTTACCATTCTTAAGCCATCTTTGGACATTTCTAACCCATTTTTGCACATCTCTATCTCTTTTGATGGCATCTTTGGCCATTTCTAACCATTCTTGCAAACCTCTAAACCTTTTGAAGTAATATTTGGCCTTTTCGGACCCAGTTTTGAGCTTCTCTAAACGTTCCTAAGCCATCTATGGCCATTTCAAACCCATTTTTCCAAATCTCTAACCCTTTTGAAGCCATCTTTAGCCATTTCAAACCAGTTTTTTTACACATCTGTACTCCTTTTTAGGTCATCTTTATTTCTAACCCATTTTTGCACACCTCTAACCCTTTTGAAGCCAACTTTGGCCATTTCTACACCATTTTTGAACACCTCTAAACCTTTTGAAGTAATATTTGGCCATTTCTAAACCATTTTTGCACATATCTAAACCTTTTGAAGCAGTCTTTGTCCATTTCAAACCAGGTTTTTTACACATCTTTACTCCTTTTTATGTCATCGTTATTTCTAACCCATTTTTGCACAACTCTAACCCTTTTGAAGCCAACTTTGGCCATTTCTAACTCATTTGTGCACATGTCTAACCCTTTTGAAGCCATTTTTGGCCTTTTCTAACCCATTTTTTGTGCAACTCTTTTCTTTTTGAAGCCTTTTTTTGCCTCTTCTAAACTGTTTTTGCACATCAGTACCCCCTTTTAAGCTATCTTTAGCCATTTCTGAGCCATTTTTGCACATCTCTAACCCAGTTTTGCCCATTTCTCACACTTTTTAATCCTTCTTTGGCCGTTTCTAACCCATTTTTTTGCATCTCTATTCCTTTTGAAGCCATCTTTGGCAATTTCTAACCCATTTTTGCACATCTTTTACACTTCTTATGCCATCCTTGGCCTTTTCTAACTGTTTTTTGCACAGCTCTATCTCTTTTGAAGCCATCTTTGGCCTTTTCTAACCCATTTTTGCACAACTCTAAACCTTCTGAAGCCGTCTTTGGCCATTTCAAACCCATTTTTCACATCTCTTACACTTCTTATGCCATCTTTGGCCTTTTCTAACCGTCTTTTGCACATCTCTATGTCTTTTGAAGCCATCCTTGGCCATTTCTACCCATTTTTGCACACCTCTAATCCTTTTGAAGCAATATTTGGACTTTTGTAACCCGTTGTTTGAAGTTCTCTAAACGTTTCTAATCCGTCTATGGCGATTTCTAACCCATTTTTGCGCATCTCTTACCCTTTTGAAGCCAACTGTGGCCATTCCTAACCCATTTTTTGCACCTCTCTATCCTTTTTAAAGCAGTTTTTGTCCTCTTCTGAACCATTTTTGCGCATCTGTACCCCTTTTATGCTGTCTTTAGCCTTTTCTGAACGTTTTTTGCACATCTCTAACCCTGTTTTGCCCATTTCTCACACTTTTTAAACCATCTTTGGCCTTTTGTAACCCATTTTTACATATCTAACCCATTTGAAGTCATATTTGTCTGTTTCTAACCCATTTTTACGCATCTCCAACCCTTTTGAAGCCATCTTTGGCCATTTCTAATCAGTTTTTTTACACATCTGTACTCCTTTTTAGGTCATCTTTATTTCTAACCCATCTTTGCAAAACTCTAACCCTTTTGAAGCCATCTTTGGCCATTTCTAACCCATTTCTGCACATCTCTTACCACTTTTAAGCCGTCTTTGGCCATTTCTTAACCCATTTTTGCACAACTCTAGGAAGTTTTAAGTCATCTTTGGCCATTTCTAACCCATTTTTTGCACATCTCTAGCATTTTATAAGCCATCTTGGGACATTTCTAACCCTTTTTTGCACAAAAACCCCTTTTGAATCCATCTTTGGCCATTTAAAGGCAGTTTTTGCATATCTCTTACCATTCTTAAGCCATCTTTGGACATTTCTAACCCATTTTTGCACATCTCTATCTCTTTTGATGGCATCTTTGGCCATTTCTAACCATTCTTGCAAACCTCTAAACCTTTTGAAGTAATATTTGGCCTTTTCGGACCCAGTTTTGAGCTTCTCTAAACGTTCCTAAGCCATCTATGGCCATTTCAAACCCATTTTTCCAAATCTCTAACCCTTTTGAAGCCATCTTTAGCCATTTCAAACCAGTTTTTTTACACATCTGTACTCCTTTTTAGGTCATCTTTATTTCTAACCCATTTTTGCACACCTCTAACCCTTTTGAAGCCAACTTTGGCCATTTCTACACCATTTTTGAACACCTCTAAACCTTTTGAAGTAATATTTGGCCATTTCTAAACCATTTTTGCACATATCTAAACCTTTTGAAGCAGTCTTTGTCCATTTCAAACCAGGTTTTTTACACATCTTTACTCCTTTTTATGTCATCGTTATTTCTAACCCATTTTTGCACAACTCTAACCCTTTTGAAGCCAACTTTGGCCATTTCTAACTCATTTGTGCACATGTCTAACCCTTTTGAAGCCATTTTTGGCCTTTTCTAACCCATTTTTTGTGCAACTCTTTTCTTTTTGAAGCCTTTTTTTGCCTCTTCTAAACTGTTTTTGCACATCAGTACCCCCTTTTAAGCTATCTTTAGCCATTTCTGAGCCATTTTTGCACATCTCTAACCCAGTTTTGCCCATTTCTCACACTTTTTAATCCTTCTTTGGCCGTTTCTAACCCATTTTTTTGCATCTCTATTCCTTTTGAAGCCATCTTTGGCAATTTCTAACCCATTTTTGCACATCTTTTACACTTCTTATGCCTTCCTTGGCCTTTTCTAACTGTTTTTTGCACAGCTCTATCTCTTTTGAAGCCATCTTTGGCCTTTTCTAACCCATTTTTGCACAACTCTAAACCTTCTGAAGCCGTCTTTGGCCATTTCAAACCCATTTTTCACATCTCTTACACTTCTTATGCCATCTTTGGCCTTTTCTAACCGTCTTTTGCACATCTCTATGTCTTTTGAAGCCATCCTTGGCCATTTCTACCCATTTTTGCACACCTCTAATCCTTTTGAAGCAATATTTGGACTTTTGTAACCCGTTGTTTGAAGTTCTCTAAACGTTTCTAATCCGTCTATGGCGATTTCTAACCCATTTTTGCACATCTCTTACCCTTTTGAAGCCAACTGTGTCCATTTCTAACCCATTTTTGCGCATCTCTTTCCCTTTTGAAGCCAACTGTGGCCATTCCTAACCCATTTTTTGCACCTCTCTATCCTTTTTAAAGCAGTTTTTGTCCTCTTCTGAACCATTTTTGCGCATCTGTACCCCTTTTATGCTGTCTTTAGCCTTTTCTGAACGTTTTTTGCACATCTCTAACCCTGTTTTGCCCATTTCTCACACTTTTTAAACCATCTTTGGCCTTTTGTAACCCATTTTTACATATCTAACCCATTTGAAGTCATATTTGTCTGTTTCTAACCCATTTTTACGCATCTCCAACCCTTTTGAAGCCATCTTTGGCCATTTCTAATCAGTTTTTTTACACATCTGTACTCCTTTTTAGGTCATCTTTATTTCTAACCCATCTTTGCAAAACTCTAACCCTTTTGAAGCCATCTTTGGCCATTTCTAACCCATTTCTGCACATCTCTTACCACTTTTAAGCCGTCTTTGGCCATTTCTTAACCCATTTTTGCACAACTCTAGGAAGTTTTAAGTCATCTTTGGCCATTTCTAACCCATTTTTTGCACATCTCTAGCATTTTATAAGCCATCTTGGGACATTTCTAACCCTTTTTTGCACAAAAACCCCTTTTGAATCCATCTTTGGCCATTTAAAGGCAGTTTTTGCATATCTCTTACCATTCTTAAGCCATCTTTGGACATTTCTAACCCATTTTTGCACATCTCTATCTCTTTTGATGGCATCTTTGGCCATTTCTAACCATTCTTGCAAACCTCTAAACCTTTTGAAGTAATATTTGGCCTTTTCGGACCCAGTTTTGAACTTCTCTAAACGTTCCTAAGCCATCTATGGCCATTTCAAACCCATTTTTCCAAATCTCTAACCCTTTTGAAGCCATCTTTAGCCATTTCAAACCAGTTTTTTTACACATCTGTACTCCTTTTTAGGTCATCTTTATTTCTAACCCATTTTTGCACACCTCTAACCCTTTTGAAGCCAACTTTGGCCATTTCTACACCATTTTTGAACACCTCTAAACCTTTTGAAGTAATATTTGGCCATTTCTAAACCATTTTTGCACATATCTAAACCTTTTGAAGCAGTCTTTGTCCATTTCAAACCAGGTTTTTTACACATCTTTACTCCTTTTTATGTCATCGTTATTTCTAACCCATTTTTGCACAACTCTAACCCTTTTGAAGCCAACTTTGGCCATTTCTAACTCATTTGTGCACATGTCTAACCCTTTTGAAGCCATTTTTGGCCTTTTCTAACCCATTTTTTGTGCAACTCTTTTCTTTTTGAAGCCTTTTTTTGCCTCTTCTAAACTGTTTTTGCACATCAGTACCCCCTTTTAAGCTATCTTTAGCCATTTCTGAGCCATTTTTGCACATCTCTAACCCAGTTTTGCCCATTTCTCACACTTTTTAATCCTTCTTTGGCCGTTTCTAACCCATTTTTTTGCATCTCTATTCCTTTTGAAGCCATCTTTGGCAATTTCTAACCCATTTTTGCACATCTTTTACACTTCTTATGCCATCCTTGGCCTTTTCTAACTGTTTTTTGCACAGCTCTATCTCTTTTGAAGCCATCTTTGGCCTTTTCTAACCCATTTTTGCACAACTCTAAACCTTCTGAAGCCGTCTTTGGCCATTTCAAACCCATTTTTCACATCTCTTACACTTCTTATGCCATCTTTGGCCTTTTCTAACCGTCTTTTGCACATCTCTATGTCTTTTGAAGCCATCCTTGGCCATTTCTACCCATTTTTGCACACCTCTAATCCTTTTGAAGCAATATTTGGACTTTTGTAACCCGTTGTTTGAAGTTCTCTAAACGTTTCTAATCCGTCTATGGCGATTTCTAACCCATTTTTGCACATCTCTTACCCTTTTGAAGCCAACTGTGTCCATTTCTAACCCATTTTTGCGCATCTCTTTCCCTTTTGAAGCCAACTGTGGCCATTCCTAACCCATTTTTTGCACCTCTCTATCCTTTTTAAAGCAGTTTTTGTCCTCTTCTGAACCATTTTTGCGCATCTGTACCCCTTTTATGCTGTCTTTAGCCTTTTCTGAACGTTTTTTGCACATCTCTAACCCTGTTTTGCCCATTTCTCACACTTTTTAAACCATCTTTGGCCTTTTGTAACCCATTTTTACATATCTAACCCATTTGAAGTCATATTTGTCTGTTTCTAACCCATTTTTACGCATCTCCAACCCTTTTGAAGCCATCTTTGGCCATTTCTAATCAGTTTTTTTACACATCTGTACTCCTTTTTAGGTCATCTTTATTTCTAACCCATCTTTGCAAAACTCTAACCCTTTTGAAGCCATCTTTGGCCATTTCTAACCCATTTCTGCACATCTCTTACCACTTTTAAGCCGTCTTTGGCCATTTCTTAACCCATTTTTGCACAACTCTAGGAAGTTTTAAGTCATCTTTGGCCATTTCTAACCCATTTTTTGCACATCTCTAGCATTTTATAAGCCATCTTGGGACATTTCTAACCCTTTTTTGCACAAAAACCCCTTTTGAATCCATCTTTGGCCATTTAAAGGCAGTTTTTGCATATCTCTTACCATTCTTAAGCCATCTTTGGACATTTCTAACCCATTTTTGCACATCTCTATCTCTTTTGATGGCATCTTTGGCCATTTCTAACCATTCTTGCAAACCTCTAAACCTTTTGAAGTAATATTTGGCCTTTTCGGACCCAGTTTTGAGCTTCTCTAAACGTTCCTAAGCCATCTATGGCCATTTCAAACCCATTTTTCCAAATCTCTAACCCTTTTGAAGCCATCTTTAGCCATTTCAAACCAGTTTTTTTACACATCTGTACTCCTTTTTAGGTCATCTTTATTTCTAACCCATTTTTGCACACCTCTAACCCTTTTGAAGCCAACTTTGGCCATTTCTACACCATTTTTGAACACCTCTAAACCTTTTGAAGTAATATTTGGTCATTTCTAAACCATTTTTGCACATATCTAAACCTTTTGAAGCAGTCTTTGTCCATTTCAAACCAGGTTTTTTACACATCTTTACTCCTTTTTATGTCATCGTTATTTCTAACCCATTTTTGCACAACTCTAACCCTTTTGAAGCCAACTTTGGCCATTTCTAACTCATTTGTGCACATGTCTAACCCTTTTGAAGCCATTTTTGGCCTTTTCTAACCCATTTTTTGTGCAACTCTTTTCTTTTTGAAGCCTTTTTTTGCCTCTTCTAAACTGTTTTTGCACATCAGTACCCCCTTTTAAGCTATCTTTAGCCATTTCTGAGACATTTTTGCACATCTCTAACCCAGTTTTGCCCATTTCTCACACTTTTTAATCCTTCTTTGGCCGTTTCTAACCCATTTTTTTGCATCTCTATTCCTTTTGAAGCCATCTTTGGCAATTTCTAACCCATTTTTGCACATCTTTTACACTTCTTATGCCATCTTTGGCCTTTTCTAACTGTTTTTTGAACAGCTCTATCTCTTTTGAAGCCATCTTTGGCCTTTTCTAACCCATTTTTGCACAACTCTAAACCTTCTGAAGCCGTCTTTGGCCATTTCAAACCCATTTTTCACATCTCTTACACTTCTTATGCCATCTTTGGCCTTTTCTAACCGTCTTTTGCACATCTCTATGTCTTTTGAAGCCATCCTTGGCCATTTCTACCCATTTTTGCACACCTCTAATCCTTTTGAAGCAATATTTGGACTTTTGTAACCCGTTGTTTGAAGTTCTCTAAACGTTTCTAATCCGTCTATGGCGATTTCTAACCCATTTTTGCGCATCTCTTACCCTTTTGAAGCCAACTGTGGCCATTCCTAACCCATTTTTTGCACCTCTCTATCCTTTTTAAAGCAGTTTTTGTCCTCTTCTGAACCATTTTTGCGCATCTGTACCCCTTTTATGCTGTCTTTAGCCTTTTCTGAACGTTTTTTGCACATCTCTAACCCTGTTTTGCCCATTTCTCACACTTTTTAAACCATCTTTGGCCTTTTGTAACCCATTTTTACATATCTAACCCATTTGAAGTCATATTTGTCTGTTTCTAACCCATTTTTACGCATCTCCAACCCTTTTGAAGCCATCTTTGGCCATTTCTAATCAGTTTTTTTACACATCTGTACTCCTTTTTAGGTCATCTTTATTTCTAACCCATCTTTGCAAAACTCTAACCCTTTTGAAGCCATCTTTGGCCATTTCTAACCCATTTCTGCACATCTCTTACCACTTTTAAGCCGTCTTTGGCCATTTCTTAACCCATTTTTGCACAACTCTAGGAAGTTTTAAGTCATCTTTGGCCATTTCTAACCCATTTTTTGCACATCTCTAGCATTTTATAAGCCATCTTGGGACATTTCTAACCCTTTTTTGCACAAAAACCCCTTTTGAATCCATCTTTGGCCATTTAAAGGCAGTTTTTGCATATCTCTTACCATTCTTAAGCCATCTTTGGACATTTCTAACCCATTTTTGCACATCTCTATCTCTTTTGATGGCATCTTTGGCCATTTCTAACCATTCTTGCAAACCTCTAAACCTTTTGAAGTAATATTTGGCCTTTTCGGACCCAGTTTTGAACTTCTCTAAACGTTCCTAAGCCATCTATGGCCATTTCAAACCCATTTTTCCAAATCTCTAACCCTTTTGAAGCCATCTTTAGCCATTTCAAACCAGTTTTTTTACACATCTGTACTCCTTTTTAGGTCATCTTTATTTCTAACCCATTTTTGCACACCTCTAACCCTTTTGAAGCCAACTTTGGCCATTTCTACACCATTTTTGAACACCTCTAAACCTTTTGAAGTAATATTTGGCCATTTCTAAACCATTTTTGCACATATCTAAACCTTTTGAAGCAGTCTTTGTCCATTTCAAACCAGGTTTTTTACACATCTTTACTCCTTCTTATGTCATCGTTATTTCTAACCCATTTTTGCACAACTCTAACCCTTTTGAAGCCAACTTTGGCCATTTCTAACTCATTTGTGCACATGTCTAACCCTTTTGAAGCCATTTTTGGCCTTTTCTAACCCATTTTTTGTGCAACTCTTTTCTTTTTGAAGCCTTTTTTTGCCTCTTCTAAACTGTTTTTGCACATCAGTACCCCCTTTTAAGCTATCTTTAGCCATTTCTGAGCCATTTTTGCACATCTCTAACCCAGTTTTGCCCATTTCTCACACTTTTTAATCCTTCTTTGGGTATTTCTAACCCATTTTTTTGCATCTCTATTCCTTTTGAAGCCATCTTTGGCAATTTCTAACCCATTTTTGCACATCTTTTACACTTCTTATGCCATCTTTGGCCTTTTCTAACTGTTTTTTGCACAGCTCTATCTCTTTTGAAGCCATCTTTGGCCTTTTCTAACCCATTTTTGCACAACTCTAAACCTTCTGAAGCCGTCTTTGGCCATTTCAAACCCATTTTTCACATCTCTTACACTTCTTATGCCATCTTTGGCCTTTTCCAACCGTCTTTTGCACATCTCTATGTCTTTTGAAGCCATCCTTGGCCATTTCTACCCATTTTTGCACACCTCTAATCCTTTTGAAGCAATATTTGGACTTTTGTAACCCGTTGTTTGAAGTTCTCTAAACGTTTCTAATCCGTCTATGGCGATTTCTAACCCATTTTTGCACATCTCTTACCCTTTTGAAGCCAACTGTGTCCATTTCTAACCCATTTTTGCGCATCTCTTTCCCTTTTGAAGCCAACTGTGGCCATTCCTAACCCATTTTTTGCACCTCTCTATCCTTTTTAAAGCAGTTTTTGTCCTCTTCTGAACCATTTTTGCGCATCTGTACCCCTTTTATGCTGTCTTTAGCCTTTTCTGAACGTTTTTTGCACATCTCTAACCCTGTTTTGCCCATTTCTCACACTTTTTAAACCATCTTTGGCCTTTTGTAACCCATTTTTACATATCTAACCCATTTGAAGTCATATTTGTCTGTTTCTAACCCATTTTTACGCATCTCCAACCCTTTTGAAGCCATCTTTGGCCATTTCTAATCAGTTTTTTTACACATCTGTACTCCTTTTTAGGTCATCTTTATTTCTAACCCATCTTTGCAAAACTCTAACCCTTTTGAAGCCATCTTTGGCCATTTCTAACCCATTTCTGCACATCTCTTACCACTTTTAAGCCGTCTTTGGCCATTTCTTAACCCATTTTTGCACAACTCTAGGAAGTTTTAAGTCATCTTTGGCCATTTCTAACCCATTTTTTGCACATCTCTAGCATTTTATAAGCCATCTTGGGACATTTCTAACCCTTTTTTGCACAAAAACCCCTTTTGAATCCATCTTTGGCCATTTAAAGGCAGTTTTTGCATATCTCTTACCATTCTTAAGCCATCTTTGGACATTTCTAACCCATTTTTGCACATCTCTATCTCTTTTGATGGCATCTTTGGCCATTTCTAACCATTCTTGCAAACCTCTAAACCTTTTGAAGTAATATTTGGCCTTTTCGGACCCAGTTTTGAACTTCTCTAAACGTTCCTAAGCCATCTATGGCCATTTCAAACCCATTTTTCCAAATCTCTAACCCTTTTGAAGCCATCTTTAGCCATTTCAAACCAGTTTTTTTACACATCTGTACTCCTTTTTAGGTCATCTTTATTTCTAACCCATTTTTGCACACCTCTAACCCTTTTGAAGCCAACTTTGGCCATTTCTACACCATTTTTGAACACCTCTAAACCTTTTGAAGTAATATTTGGCCATTTCTAAACCATTTTTGCACATATCTAAACCTTTTGAAGCAGTCTTTGTCCATTTCAAACCAGGTTTTTTACACATCTTTACTCCTTTTTATGTCATCGTTATTTCTAACCCATTTTTGCACAACTCTAACCCTTTTGAAGCCAACTTTGGCCATTTCTAACTCATTTGTGCACATGTCTAACCCTTTTGAAGCCATTTTTGGCCTTTTCTAACCCATTTTTTGTGCAACTCTTTTCTTTTTGAAGCCTTTTTTTGCCTCTTCTAAACTGTTTTTGCACATCAGTACCCCCTTTTAAGCTATCTTTAGCCATTTCTGAGCCATTTTTGCACATCTCTAACCCAGTTTTGCCCATTTCTCACACTTTTTAATCCTTCTTTGGCCGTTTCTAACCCATTTTTTTGCATCTCTATTCCTTTTGAAGCCATCTTTGGCAATTTCTAACCCATTTTTGCACATCTTTTACACTTCTTATGCCATCTTTGGCCTTTTCTAACTGTTTTTTGCACAGCTCTATCTCTTTTGAAGCCATCTTTGGCCTTTTCTAACCCATTTTTGCACAACTCTAAACCTTCTGAAGCCGTCTTTGGCCATTTCAAACCCATTTTTCACATCTCTTACACTTCTTATGCCATCTTTGGCCTTTTCTAACCGTCTTTTGCACATCTCTATGTCTTTTGAAGCCATCCTTGGCCATTTCTACCCATTTTTGCACACCTCTAATCCTTTTGAAGCAATATTTGGACTTTTGTAACCCGTTGTTTGAAGTTCTCTAAACGTTTCTAATCCGTCTATGGCGATTTCTAACCCATTTTTGCACATCTCTTACCCTTTTGAAGCCAACTGTGTCCATTTCTAACCCATTTTTGCGCATCTCTTTCCCTTTTGAAGCCAACTGTGGCCATTCCTAACCCATTTTTTGCACCTCTCTATCCTTTTTAAAGCAGTTTTTGTCCTCTTCTGAACCATTTTTGCGCATCTGTACCCCTTTTATGCTGTCTTTAGCCTTTTCTGAACGTTTTTTGCACATCTCTAACCCTGTTTTGCCCATTTCTCACACTTTTTAAACCATCTTTGGCCTTTTGTAACCCATTTTTACATATCTAACCCATTTGAAGTCATATTTGTCTGTTTCTAACCCATTTTTACGCATCTCCAACCCTTTTGAAGCCATCTTTGGCCATTTCTAATCAGTTTTTTTACACATCTGTACTCCTTTTTAGGTCATCTTTATTTCTAACCCATCTTTGCAAAACTCTAACCCTTTTGAAGCCATCTTTGGCCATTTCTAACCCATTTCTGCACATCTCTTACCACTTTTAAGCCGTCTTTGGCCATTTCTTAACCCATTTTTGCACAACTCTAGGAAGTTTTAAGTCATCTTTGGCCATTTCTAACCCATTTTTTGCACATCTCTAGCATTTTATAAGCCATCTTGGGACATTTCTAACCCTTTTTTGCACAAAAACCCCTTTTGAATCCATCTTTGGCCATTTAAAGGCAGTTTTTGCATATCTCTTACCATTCTTAAGCCATCTTTGGACATTTCTAACCCATTTTTGCACATCTCTATCTCTTTTGATGGCATCTTTGGCCATTTCTAACCATTCTTGCAAACCTCTAAACCTTTTGAAGTAATATTTGGCCTTTTCGGACCCAGTTTTGAGCTTCTCTAAACGTTCCTAAGCCATCTATGGCCATTTCAAACCCATTTTTCCAAATCTCTAACCCTTTTGAAGCCATCTTTAGCCATTTCAAACCAGTTTTTTTACACATCTGTACTCCTTTTTAGGTCATCTTTATTTCTAACCCATTTTTGCACACCTCTAACCCTTTTGAAGCCAACTTTGGCCATTTCTACACCATTTTTGAACACCTCTAAACCTTTTGAAGTAATATTTGGTCATTTCTAAACCATTTTTGCACATATCTAAACCTTTTGAAGCAGTCTTTGTCCATTTCAAACCAGGTTTTTTACACATCTTTACTCCTTTTTATGTCATCGTTATTTCTAACCCATTTTTGCACAACTCTAACCCTTTTGAAGCCAACTTTGGCCATTTCTAACTCATTTGTGCACATGTCTAACCCTTTTGAAGCCATTTTTGGCCTTTTCTAACCCATTTTTTGTGCAACTCTTTTCTTTTTGAAGCCTTTTTTTGCCTCTTCTAAACTGTTTTTGCACATCAGTACCCCCTTTTAAGCTATCTTTAGCCATTTCTGAGACATTTTTGCACATCTCTAACCCAGTTTTGCCCATTTCTCACACTTTTTAATCCTTCTTTGGCCGTTTCTAACCCATTTTTTTGCATCTCTATTCCTTTTGAAGCCATCTTTGGCAATTTCTAACCCATTTTTGCACATCTTTTACACTTCTTATGCCATCTTTGGCCTTTTCTAACTGTTTTTTGAACAGCTCTATCTCTTTTGAAGCCATCTTTGGCCTTTTCTAACCCATTTTTGCACAACTCTAAACCTTCTGAAGCCGTCTTTGGCCATTTCAAACCCATTTTTCACATCTCTTACACTTCTTATGCCATCTTTGGCCTTTTCTAACCGTCTTTTGCACATCTCTATGTCTTTTGAAGCCATCCTTGGCCATTTCTACCCATTTTTGCACACCTCTAATCCTTTTGAAGCAATATTTGGACTTTTGTAACCCGTTGTTTGAAGTTCTCTAAACGTTTCTAATCCGTCTATGGCGATTTCTAACCCATTTTTGCGCATCTCTTACCCTTTTGAAGCCAACTGTGGCCATTCCTAACCCATTTTTTGCACCTCTCTATCCTTTTTAAAGCAGTTTTTGTCCTCTTCTGAACCATTTTTGCGCATCTGTACCCCTTTTATGCTGTCTTTAGCCTTTTCTGAACGTTTTTTGCACATCTCTAACCCTGTTTTGCCCATTTCTCACACTTTTTAAACCATCTTTGGCCTTTTGTAACCCATTTTTACATATCTAACCCATTTGAAGTCATATTTGTCTGTTTCTAACCCATTTTTACGCATCTCCAACCCTTTTGAAGCCATCTTTGGCCATTTCTAATCAGTTTTTTTACACATCTGTACTCCTTTTTAGGTCATCTTTATTTCTAACCCATCTTTGCAAAACTCTAACCCTTTTGAAGCCATCTTTGGCCATTTCTAACCCATTTCTGCACATCTCTTACCACTTTTAAGCCGTCTTTGGCCATTTCTTAACCCATTTTTGCACAACTCTAGGAAGTTTTAAGTCATCTTTGGCCATTTCTAACCCATTTTTTGCACATCTCTAGCATTTTATAAGCCATCTTGGGACATTTCTAACCCTTTTTTGCACAAAAACCCCTTTTGAATCCATCTTTGGCCATTTAAAGGCAGTTTTTGCATATCTCTTACCATTCTTAAGCCATCTTTGGACATTTCTAACCCATTTTTGCACATCTCTATCTCTTTTGATGGCATCTTTGGCCATTTCTAACCATTCTTGCAAACCTCTAAACCTTTTGAAGTAATATTTGGCCTTTTCGGACCCAGTTTTGAACTTCTCTAAACGTTCCTAAGCCATCTATGGCCATTTCAAACCCATTTTTCCAAATCTCTAACCCTTTTGAAGCCATCTTTAGCCATTTCAAACCAGTTTTTTTACACATCTGTACTCCTTTTTAGGTCATCTTTATTTCTAACCCATTTTTGCACACCTCTAACCCTTTTGAAGCCAACTTTGGCCATTTCTACACCATTTTTGAACACCTCTAACCCTTTTGAAGCCAACTTTGGCCATTTCTAAACCATTTTTGCACATATCAAAACCTTTTGAAGCAGTCTTTGTCCATTTCAAACCAGGTTTTTTACACATCTTTACTCCTTCTTATGTCATCGTTATTTCTAACCCATTTTTGCACAACTCTAACCCTTTTGAAGCCAACTTTGGCCATTTCTAACTCATTTGTGCACATGTCTAACCCTTTTGAAGCCATTTTTGGCCTTTTCTAACCCATTTTTTGTGCAACTCTTTTCTTTTTGAAGCCTTTTTTTGCCTCTTCTAAACTGTTTTTGCACATCAGTACCCCCTTTTAAGCTATCTTTAGCCATTTCTGAGCCATTTTTGCACATCTCTAACCCAGTTTTGCCCATTTCTCACACTTTTTAATCCTTCTTTGGCCGTTTCTAACCCATTTTTTTGCATCTCTATTCCTTTTGAAGCCATCTTTGGCAATTTCTAACCCATTTTTGCACATCTTTTACACTTCTTATGCCATCTTTGGCCTTTTCTAACTGTTTTTTGCACAGCTCTATCTCTTTTGAAGCCATCTTTGGCCTTTTCTAACCCATTTTTGCACAACTCTAAACCTTCTGAAGCCGTCTTTGGCCATTTCAAACCCATTTTTCACATCTCTTACACTTCTTATGCCATCTTTGGCCTTTTCTAACCGTCTTTTGCACATCTCTATGTCTTTTGAAGCCATCCTTGGCCATTTCTACCCATTTTTGCACACCTCTAATCCTTTTGAAGCAATATTTGGACTTTTGTAACCCGTTGTTTGAAGTTCTCTAAACGTTTCTAATCCGTCTATGGCGATTTCTAACCCATTTTTGCACATCTCTTACCCTTTTGAAGCCAACTGTGTCCATTTCTAACCCATTTTTGCGCATCTCTTTCCCTTTTGAAGCCAACTGTGGCCATTCCTAACCCATTTTTTGCACCTCTCTATCCTTTTTAAAGCAGTTTTTGTCCTCTTCTGAACCATTTTTGCGCATCTGTACCCCTTTTATGCTGTCTTTAGCCTTTTCTGAACGTTTTTTGCACATCTCTAACCCTGTTTTGCCCATTTCTCACACTTTTTAAACCATCTTTGGCCTTTTGTAACCCATTTTTACATATCTAACCCATTTGAAGTCATATTTGTCTGTTTCTAACCCATTTTTACGCATCTCCAACCCTTTTGAAGCCATCTTTGGCCATTTCTAATCAGTTTTTTTACACATCTGTACTCCTTTTTAGGTCATCTTTATTTCTAACCCATCTTTGCAAAACTCTAACCCTTTTGAAGCCATCTTTGGCCATTTCTAACCCATTTCTGCACATCTCTTACCACTTTTAAGCCGTCTTTGGCCATTTCTTAACCCATTTTTGCACAACTCTAGGAAGTTTTAAGTCATCTTTGGCCATTTCTAACCCATTTTTTGCACATCTCTAGCATTTTATAAGCCATCTTGGGACATTTCTAACCCTTTTTTGCACAAAAACCCCTTTTGAATCCATCTTTGGCCATTTAAAGGCAGTTTTTGCATATCTCTCACCATTCTTAAGCCATCTTTGGACATTTCTAACCCATTTTTGCACATCTCTATCTCTTTTGATGGCATCTTTGGCCATTTCTAACCATTCTTGCAAACCTCTAAACCTTTTGAAGTAATATTTGGCCTTTTCGGACCCAGTTTTGAGCTTCTCTAAACGTTCCTAAGCCATCTATGGCCATTTCAAACCCATTTTTCCAAATCTCTAACCCTTTTGAAGCCATCTTTAGCCATTTCAAACCAGTTTTTTTACACATCTGTACTCCTTTTTAGGTCATCTTTATTTCTAACCCATTTTTGCACACCTCTAACCCTTTTGAAGCCAACTTTGGCCATTTCTACACCATTTTTGAACACCTCTAAACCTTTTGAAGTAATATTTGGCCATTTCTAAACCATTTTTGCACATATCTAAACCTTTTGAAGCAGTCTTTGTCCATTTCAAACCAGGTTTTTTACACATCTTTACTCCTTTTTATGTCATCGTTATTTCTAACCCATTTTTGCACAACTCTAACCCTTTTGAAGCCAACTTTGGCCATTTCTAACTCATTTGTGCACATGTCTAACCCTTTTGAAGCCATTTTTGGCCTTTTCTAACCCATTTTTTGTGCAACTCTTTTCTTTTTGAAGCCATTTTTTGCCTCTTCTAAACTATTTTTGCACAAAAGTACCCCCTTTTAAGCTATCTTTAGCCATTTCTGAGACATTTTTGCACATCTCTAACCCAGTTTTGCCCATTTCTCACACTTTTTAAACCATCTTTGGCCTTTTGTAACCCATTTTTACATATCTAACCCATTTGAAGTCATATTTGTCTGTTTCTAACCCATTTTTACGCATCTCCAACCCTTTTGAAGCCATCTTTGGCCATTTCTAATCAGTTTTTTTACACATCTGTACTCCTTTTTAGGTCATCTTTATTTCTAACCCATCTTTGCAAAACTCTAACCCTTTTGAAGCCATCTTTGGCCATTTCTAACCCATTTCTGCACATCTCTTACCACTTTTAAGCCGTCTTTGGCCATTTCTTAACCCATTTTTGCACAACTCTAGGAAGTTTTAAGTCATCTTTGGCCATTTCTAACCCATTTTTTGCACATCTCTAGCATTTTATAAGCCATCTTGGGACATTTCTAACCCTTTTTTGCACAAAAACCCCTTTTGAATCCATCTTTGGCCATTTAAAGGCAGTTTTTGCATATCTCTCACCATTCTTAAGCCATCTTTGGACATTTCTAACCCATTTTTGCACATCTCTATCTCTTTTGATGGCATCTTTGGCCATTTCTAACCATTCTTGCAAACCTCTAAACCTTTTGAAGTAATATTTGGCCTTTTCGGACCCAGTTTTGAGCTTCTCTAAACGTTCCTAAGCCATCTATGGCCATTTCAAACCCATTTTTCCAAATCTCTAACCCTTTTGAAGCCATCTTTAGCCATTTCAAACCAGTTTTTTTACACATCTGTACTCCTTTTTAGGTCATCTTTATTTCTAACCCATTTTTGCACACCTCTAACCCTTTTGAAGCCAACTTTGGCCATTTCTACACCATTTTTGAACACCTCTAAACCTTTTGAAGTAATATTTGGCCATTTCTAAACCATTTTTGCACATATCTAAACCTTTTGAAGCAGTCTTTGTCCATTTCAAACCAGGTTTTTTACACATCTTTACTCCTTTTTATGTCATCGTTATTTCTAACCCATTTTTGCACAACTCTAACCCTTTTGAAGCCAACTTTGGCCATTTCTAACTCATTTGTGCACATGTCTAACCCTTTTGAAGCCATTTTTGGCCTTTTCTAACCCATTTTTTGTGCAACTCTTTTCTTTTTGAAGCCTTTTTTTGCCTCTTCTAAACTGTTTTTGCACATCAGTACCCCCTTTTAAGCTATCTTAAGCCATTTCTGAGACATTTTTGCACATCTCTAACCCAGTTTTGCCCATTTCTCACACTTTTTAAACCATCTTTGGCCTTTTGTAACCCATTTTTACATATCTAACCCATTTGAAGTCATATTTGTCTGTTTCTAACCCATTTTTACGCATCTCCAACCCTTTTGAAGCCATCTTTGGCCATTTCTAATCAGTTTTTTTACACATCTGTACTCCTTTTTAGGTCATCTTTATTTCTAACCCATCTTTGCAAAACTCTAACCCTTTTGAAGCCATCTTTGGCCATTTCTAACCCATTTCTGCACATCTCTTACCACTTTTAAGCCGTCTTTGGCCATTTCTTAACCCATTTTTGCACAACTCTAGGAAGTTTTAAGTCATCTTTGGCCATTTCTAACCCATTTTTTGCACATCTCTAGCATTTTATAAGCCATCTTGGGACATTTCTAACCCTTTTTTGCACAAAAACCCCTTTTGAATCCATCTTTGGCCATTTAAAGGCAGTTTTTGCATATCTCTCACCATTCTTAAGCCATCTTTGGACATTTCTAACCCATTTTTGCACATCTCTATCTCTTTTGATGGCATCTTTGGCCATTTCTAACCATTCTTGCAAACCTCTAAACCTTTTGAAGTAATATTTGGCCTTTTCGGACCCAGTTTTGAGCTTCTCTAAACGTTCCTAAGCCATCTATGGCCATTTCAAACCCATTTTTCCAAATCTCTAACCCTTTTGAAGCCATCTTTAGCCATTTCAAACCAGTTTTTTTACACATCTGTACTCCTTTTTAGGTCATCTTTATTTCTAACCCATTTTTGCACACCTCTAACCCTTTTGAAGCCAACTTTGGCCATTTCTACACCATTTTTGAACACCTCTAAACCTTTTGAAGTAATATTTGGCCATTTCTAAACCATTTTTGCACATATCTAAACCTTTTGAAGCAGTCTTTGTCCATTTCAAACCAGGTTTTTTACACATCTTTACTCCTTTTTATGTCATCGTTATTTCTAACCCATTTTTGCACAACTCTAACCCTTTTGAAGCCAACTTTGGCCATTTCTAACTCATTTGTGCACATGTCTAACCCTTTTGAAGCCATTTTTGGCCTTTTCTAACCCATTTTTTGTGCAACTCTTTTCTTTTTGAAGCCTTTTTTTGCCTCTTCTAAACTGTTTTTGCACATCAGTACCCCCTTTTAAGCTATCTTTAGCCATTTCTGAGCCATTTTTGCACATCTCTAACCCAGTTTTGCCCATTTCTCACACTTTTTAATCCTTCTTTGGCCGTTTCTAACCCATTTTTTTGCATCTCTATTCCTTTTGAAGCCATCTTTGGCAATTTCTAACCCATTTTTGCACATCTTTTACACTTCTTATGCCATCTTTGGCCTTTTCTAACTGTTTTTTGCACAGCTCTATCTCTTTTGAAGCCATCTTTGGCCTTTTCTAACCCATTTTTGCACAACTCTAAACCTTCTGAAGCCGTCTTTGGCCATTTCAAACCCATTTTTCACATCTCTTACACTTCTTATGCCATCTTTGGCCTTTTCCAACAGTCTTTTGCACATCTCTATGTCTTTTGAAGCCATCCTTGGCCATTTCTACCCATTTTTGCACACCTCTAATCCTTTTGAAGCAATATTTGGACTTTTGTAACCCGTTGTTTGAAGTTCTCTAAACGTTTCTAATCCGTCTATGGCGATTTCTAACCCATTCTTGCACATCCCCTTCCCTTTTGAAGCCAACTGTGTCCATTTCTAACCCATTTTTGCACATCTCTTTCCCTTTTGAAGCCAACTGTGGCCATTTCTAACCCATTTTTTTACATCTCTATCCTTTTTAAAGCAGTTTTTGTCCTCTTCTGAACCATTTTTGCGCATCTGTACCCCTTTTATGCTGTCTTTAGCCTTTTCTGAACGTTTTTTGCACATCTCTAACCCTGTTTTGCCTATTTCTCACACTTTTTATGCCATCTTTGGCCTTTTGTAACCCATTTTTACATATCTAACCCATTTGAAGTCATATTTGTCTGTTTCTAACCCATTTTTACGCATCTCCAACCCTTTTGAAGCCATCTTTGGCCATTTCTAATCAGTTTTTTTACACATCTGTACTCCTTTTTAGGTCATCTTTATTTCTAACCCATCTTTGCAAAACTCTAACCCTTTTGAAGCCATCTTTGGCCATTTCTAACCCATTTCTGCACATCTCTTACCACTTTTAAGCCGTCTTTGGCCATTTCTTAACCCATTTTTGCACAACTCTAGGAAGTTTTAAGTCATCTTTGGCCATTTCTAACCCATTTTTTGCACATCTCTAGCATTTTATAAGCCATCTTGGGACATTTCTAACCCTTTTTTGCACAAAAACCCCTTTTGAATCCATCTTTGGCCATTTAAAGGCAGTTTTTGCATATCTCTTACCATTCTTAAGCCATCTTTGGACATTTCTAACCCATTTTTGCACATCTCTATCTCTTTTGATGGCATCTTTGGCCATTTCTAACCATTCTTGCAAACCTCTAAACCTTTTGAAGTAATATTTGGCCTTTTCGGACCCAGTTTTGAGCTTCTCTAAACGTTCCTAAGCCATCTATGGCCATTTCAAACCCATTTTTCCAAATCTCTAACCCTTTTGAAGCCATCTTTAGCCATTTCAAACCAGTTTTTTTACACATCTGTACTCCTTTTTAGGTCATCTTTATTTCTAACCCATTTTTGCACACCTCTAACCCTTTTGAAGCCAACTTTGGCCATTTCTACACCATTTTTGAACACCTCTAAACCTTTTGAAGTAATATTTGGCCATTTCTAAACCATTTTTGCACATATCTAAACCTTTTGAAGCAGTCTTTGTCCATTTCAAACCAGGTTTTTTACACATCTTTACTCCTTTTTATGTCATCGTTATTTCTAACCCATTTTTGCACAACTCTAACCCTTTTGAAGCCAACTTTGGCCATTTCTAACTCATTTGTGCACATGTCTAACCCTTTTGAAGCCATTTTTGGCCTTTTCTAACCCATTTTTTGTGCAACTCTTTTCTTTTTGAAGCCTTTTTTTGCCTCTTCTAAACTGTTTTTGCACATCAGTACCCCCTTTTAAGCTATCTTTAGCCATTTCTGAGACATTTTTGCACATCTCTAACCCAGTTTTGCCCATTTCTCACACTTTTTAATCCTTCTTTGGCCGTTTCTAACCCATTTTTTTTTGCATCTCTATTCCTTTTGAAGCCATCTTTGGCAATTTCTAACCCATTTTTGCACATCTTTTACACTTCTTATGCCATCTTTGGCCTTTTCTAACTGTTTTTTGCACAGCTCTATCTCTTTTGAAGCCATCTTTGGCCTTTTCTAACCCATTTTTGCACAACTCTAAACCTTCTGAAGCCGTCTTTGGCCATTTCAAACCCATTTTTCACATCTCTTACACTTCTTATGCCATCTTTGGCCTTTTCTAACCGTCTTTTGCACATCTCTATGTCTTTTGAAGCCATCCTTGGCCATTTCTACCCATTTTTGCACACCTCTAATCCTTTTGAAGCAATATTTGGACTTTTGTAACCCGTTGTTTGAAGTTCTCTAAACGTTTCTAATCCGTCTATGGCGATTTCTAACC
Organism: Lathamus discolor; assembly: GCF_037157495.1. Lineage (NCBI taxonomy): Eukaryota > Metazoa > Chordata > Aves > Psittaciformes > Psittacidae > Lathamus > Lathamus discolor. The sequence continues at coordinate 32,945 of NW_027069137.1, forward strand.
CATTTTTGCACATCTCTTACCCTTTTGAAGCCAACTGTGTCCATTTCTAACCCATTTTTGCGCATCTCTTTCCCTTTTGAAGCCAACTGTGGCCATTCCTAACCCATTTTTTGCACCTCTCTATCCTTTTTTAAAGCAGTTTTTGTCCTCTTCTGAACCATTTTTGCGCATCTGTACCCCTTTTATGCTGTCTTTAGCCTTTTCTGAACGTTTTTTTGCACATCTCTAACCCTGCTTTGCCCATTTCTCACACTTTTTAAACCATCTTTGGCCTTTTGTAACCCATTTTTACATATCTAACCCATTTGAAGTCATATTTGTCTGTTTCTAACCCATTTTTACGCATCTCCAACCCTTTTGAAGCCATCTTTGGCCATTTCTAATCAGTTTTTTTACACATCTGTACTCCTTTTTAGGTCATCTTTATTTCTAACCCATCTTTGCAAAACTCTAACCCTTTTGAAGCCATCTTTGGCCATTTCTAACCCATTTCTGCACATCTCTTACCACTTTTAAGCCGTCTTTGGCCATTTCTTAACCCATTTTTGCACAACTCTAGGAAGTTTTAAGTCATCTTTGGCCATTTCTAACCCATTTTTTGCACATCTCTAGCATTTTATAAGCCATCTTGGGACATTTCTAACCCTTTTTTGCACAAAAACCCCTTTTGAATCCATCTTTGGCCATTTAAAGGCAGTTTTTGCATATCTCTCACCATTCTTAAGCCATCTTTGGACATTTCTAACCCATTTTTGCACATCTCTATCTCTTTTGATGGCATCTTTGGCCATTTCTAACCATTCTTGCAAACCTCTAAACCTTTTGAAGTAATATTTGGCCTTTTCGGACCCAGTTTTGAGCTTCTCTAAACGTTCCTAAGCCATCTATGGCCATTTCAAACCCATTTTTCCAAATCTCTAACCCTTTTGAAGCCATCTTTAGCCATTTCAAACCAGTTTTTTTACACATCTGTACTCCTTTTTAGGTCATCTTTATTTCTAACCCATTTTTGCACACCTCTAACCCTTTTGAAGCCAACTTTGGCCATTTCTACACCATTTTTGAACACCTCTAAACCTTTTGAAGTAATATTTGGCCATTTCTAAACCATTTTTGCACATATCTAAACCTTTTGAAGCAGTCTTTGTCCATTTCAAACCAGGTTTTTTACACATCTTTACTCCTTTTTATGTCATCGTTATTTCTAACCCATTTTTGCACAACTCTAACCCTTTTGAAGCCAACTTTGGCCATTTCTAACTCATTTGTGCACATGTCTAACCCTTTTGAAGCCATTTTTGGCCTTTTCTAACCCATTTTTTGTGCAACTCTTTTCTTTTTGAAGCCATTTTTTGCCTCTTCTAAACTATTTTTGCACAAAAGTACCCCCTTTTAAGCTATCTTTAGCCATTTCTGAGACATTTTTGCACATCTCTAACCCAGTTTTGCCCATTTCTCACACTTTTTAAACCATCTTTGGCCTTTTGTAACCCATTTTTACATATCTAACCCATTTGAAGTCATATTTGTCTGTTTCTAACCCATTTTTACGCATCTCCAACCCTTTTGAAGCCATCTTTGGCCATTTCTAATCAGTTTTTTTACACATCTGTACTCCTTTTTAGGTCATCTTTATTTCTAACCCATCTTTGCAAAACTCTAACCCTTTTGAAGCCATCTTTGGCCATTTCTAACCCATTTCTGCACATCTCTTACCACTTTTAAGCCGTCTTTGGCCATTTCTTAACCCATTTTTGCACAACTCTAGGAAGTTTTAAGTCATCTTTGGCCATTTCTAACCCATTTTTTGCACATCTCTAGCATTTTATAAGCCATCTTGGGACATTTCTAACCCTTTTTTGCACAAAAACCCCTTTTGAATCCATCTTTGGCCATTTAAAGGCAGTTTTTGCATATCTCTTACCATTCTTAAGCCATCTTTGGACATTTCTAACCCATTTTTGCACATCTCTATCTCTTTTGATGGCATCTTTGGCCATTTCTAACCATTCTTGCAAACCTCTAAACCTTTTGAAGTAATATTTGGCCTTTTCGGACCCAGTTTTGAACTTCTCTAAACGTTCCTAAGCCATCTATGGCCATTTCAAACCCATTTTTCCAAATCTCTAACCCTTTTGAAGCCATCTTTAGCATTTCAAACCAGTTTTTTTTACACATCTGTACTCCTTTTTAGGTCATCTTTATTTCTAACCCATTTTTGCACACCTCTAACCCTTTTGAAGCCAACTTTGGCCATTTCTACACCATTTTTGAACACCTCTAAACCTTTTGAAGTAATATTTGGCCATTTCTAAACCATTTTTGCACATATCTAAACCTTTTGAAGCAGTCTTTGTCCATTTCAAACCAGGTTTTTTACACATCTTTACTCCTTCTTATGTCATCGTTATTTCTAACCCATTTTTGCACAACTCTAACCCTTTTGAAGCCAACTTTGGCCATTTCTAACTCATTTGTGCACATGTCTAACCCTTTTGAAGCCATTTTTGGCCTTTTCTAACCCATTTTTTTGTGCAACTCTTTTCTTTTTGAAGCCTTTTTTTTGCCTCTTCTAAACTGTTTTTGCACATCAGTACCCCCTTTTAAGCTATCTTTAGCCATTTCTGAGCCATTTTTGCACATCTCTAACCCAGTTTTGCCCATTTCTCACACTTTTTAATCCTTCTTTGGGTATTTCTAACCCATTTTTTTTGCATCTCTATTCCTTTTGAAGCCATCTTTGGCAATTTCTAACCCATTTTTGCACATCTTTTACACTTCTTATGCCATCTTTGGCCTTTTCTAACTGTTTTTTGCACAGCTCTATCTCTTTTGAAGCCATCTTTGGCCTTTTCTAACCCATTTTTGCACAACTCTAAACCTTCTGAAGCCGTCTTTGGCCATTTCAAACCCATTTTTCACATCTCTTACACTTCTTATGCCATCTTTGGCCTTTTCCAACAGTCTTTTGCACATCTCTATGTCTTTTGAAGCCATCCTTGGCCATTTCTACCCATTTTTGCACACCTCTAATCCTTTTGAAGCAATATTTGGACTTTTGTAACCCGTTGTTTGAAGTTCTCTAAACGTTTCTAATCCGTCTATGGCGATTTCTAACCATTCTTGCACATCTCTTACCCTTTTGAAGCCAACTGTGTCCATTTCTAACCCATTTGTTGCGCATCTCTTTCCCTTTTGAAGCCAACTGTGGCCATTCCTAACCCATTTTTTGCACCTCTCTATCCTTTTTAAAGCAGTTTTTGTCCTCTTCTGAACCATTTTTGCGCATCTGTACCCCTTTATATGCTGTCTTTAGCCTTTTCTGAACGTTTTTTTGCACATCTCTAACCCTGTTTTGCCCATTTCTCACACTTTTTAAACCATCTTTGGCCTTTTGTAACCCATTTTTACATATCTAACCCATTTGAAGTCATATTTGTCTGTTTCTAACCCATTTTTACGCATCTCCAACCCTTTTGAAGCCATCTTTGGCCATTTCTAATCAGTTTTTTTACACATCTGTACTCCTTTTTAGGTCATCTTTATTTCTAACCCATCTTTCAAAACTCTAACCCTTTTGAAGCCATCTTTGGCCATTTCTAACCCATTTCTGCACATCTCTTACCACTTTTAAGCCGTCTTTGGCCATTTCTTAACCCATTTTTGCACAACTCTAGGAAGTTTTAAGTCATCTTTGGCCATTTCTAACCCATTTTTTGCACATCTCTAGCATTTTATAAGCCATCTTGGGACATTTCTAACCCTTTTTTGCACAAAAACCCCTTTTGAATCCATCTTTGGCCATTTAAAGGCAGTTTTTGCATATCTCTCACCATTCTTAAGCCATCTTTGGACATTTCTAACCCATTTTTGCACATCTCTATCTCTTTTGATGGCATCTTTGGCCATTTCTAACCATTCTTGCAAACCTCTAAACCTTTTGAAGTAATATTTGGCCTTTTCGGACCCAGTTTTGAACTTCTCTAAACGTTCCTAAGCCATCTATGGCCATTTCAAACCCATTTTTCCAAATCTCTAACCCTTTTGAAGCCATCTTTAGCCATTTCAAACCAGTTTTTTTACACATCTGTACTCCTTTTTAGGTCATCTTTATTTCTAACCCATTTTTGCACACCTCTAACCCTTTTGAAGCCAACTTTGGCCATTTCTACACCATTTTTGAACACCTCTAAACCTTTTGAAGTAATATTTGGCCATTTCTAAACCATTTTTGCACATATCTAAACCTTTTGAAGCAGTCTTTGTCCATTTCAAACCAGGTTTTTTACACATCTTTACTCCTTCTTATGTCATCGTTATTTCTAACCCATTTTTGCACAACTCTAACCCTTTTGAAGCCAACTTTGGCCATTTCTAACTCATTTGTGCACATGTCTAACCCTTTTGAAGCCATTTTTGGCCTTTTCTAACCCATTTTTTGTGCAACTCTTTTCTTTTTGAAGCCTTTTTTTTGCCTTCTTCTAACTGTTTTTGCACATCAGTACCCCCTTTTAAGCTATCTTTAGCCATTTCTGAGCCATTTTTGCACATCTCTAACCCAGTTTTGCCCATTTCTCACACTTTTTAATCCTTCTTTGGGTATTTCTAACCCATTTTTTTGCATCTCTATTCCTTTTGAAGCCATCTTTGGCAATTTCTAACCCATTTTTGCACATCTTTTACACTTCTTATGCCATCTTTGGCCTTTTCTAACTGTTTTTTGAACAGCTCTATCTCTTTTGAAGCCATCTTTGGCCTTTTCTAACCCATTTTTGCACAACTCTAAACCTTCTGAAGCCGTCTTTGGCCATTTCAAACCCATTTTTCACATCTCTTACACTTCTTATGCCATCTTTGGCCTTTTCTAACCGTCTTTTGCACATCTCTATGTCTTTTGAAGCCATCCTTGGCCATTTCTACCCATTTTTGCACACCTCTAATCCTTTTGAAGCAATATTTGGACTTTTGTAACCCGTTGTTTGAAGTTCTCTAAACGTTTCTAATCCGTCTATGGCGATTTCTAACCCATTTTTGCACATCTCTTACCCTTTTGAAGCCAACTGTGTCCATTTCTAACCCATTTTGCGCATCTCTTTCCCTTTTGAAGCCAACTGTGGCCATTCCTAACCCATTTTTTGCACCTCTCTATCCTTTTTAAAGCAGTTTTTGTCCTCTTCTGAACCATTTTTGCGCATCTGTACCCCTTTTATGCTGTCTTTAGCCTTTTCTGAACGTTTTTTGCACATCTCTAACCCTGTTTTGCCCATTTCTCACACTTTTTAAACCATCTTTGCCTTTTGTAACCCATTTTTACATATCTAACCCATTTGAAGTCATATTTGTCTGTTTCTAACCCATTTTTACGCATCTCCAACCCTTTTGAAGCCATCTTTGGCCATTTCTAATCAGTTTTTTTACACATCTGTACTCCTTTTTAGGTCATCTTTATTTCTAACCCATCTTTGCAAAACTCTAACCCTTTTGAAGCCATCTTTGGCCATTTCTAACCCATTTCTGCACATCTCTTACCACTTTTAAGCCGTCTTTGGCCATTTCTTAACCCATTTTTGCACAACTCTAGGAAGTTTTAAGTCATCTTTGGCCATTTCTAACCCATTTTTTTGCACATCTCTAGCATTTTATAAGCCATCTTGGGACATTTCTAACCCTTTTTTGCACAAAAACCCCCTTTTGAATCCATCTTTGGCCATTTAAAGGCAGTTTTTGCATATCTCTCACCATTCTTAAGCCATCTTTGGACATTTCTAACCCATTTTTGCACATCTCTATCTCTTTTGATGGCATCTTTGGCCATTTCTAACCATTCTTGCAAACCTCTAAACCTTTTGAAGTAATATTTGGCCTTTTCGGACCCAGTTTTGAGCTTCTCTAAACGTTCCTAAGCCATCTATGGCCATTTCAAACCCATTTTTCCAAATCTCTAACCCTTTTGAAGCCATCTTTAGCCATTTCAAACCAGTTTTTTTACACATCTGTACTCCTTTTTAGGTCATCTTTATTTCTAACCCATTTTTGCACACCTCTAACCCTTTTGAAGCCAACTTTGGCCATTTCTACACCATTTTTGAACACCTCTAAACCTTTTGAAGTAATATTTGGCCATTTCTAAACCATTTTTGCACATATCTAAACCTTTTGAAGCAGTCTTTGTCCATTTCAAACCAGGTTTTTTACACATCTTTACTCCTTTTTATGTCATCGTTATTTCTAACCCATTTTTGCACAACTCTAACCCTTTTGAAGCCAACTTTGGCCATTTCTAACTCATTTGTGCACATGTCTAACCCTTTTGAAGCCATTTTTGGCCTTTTCTAACCCATTTTTTGTGCAACTCTTTTCTTTTTGAAGCCTTTTTTGCCTCTTCTAAACTGTTTTTGCACATCAGTACCCCCTTTTAAGCTATCTTAAGCCATTTCTGAGACATTTTTGCACATCTCTAACCCAGTTTTGCCCATTTCTCACACTTTTTAAACCATCTTTGGCCTTTTGTAACCCATTTTTACATATCTAACCCATTTGAAGTCATATTTGTCTGTTTCTAACCCATTTTTACGCATCTCCAACCCTTTTGAAGCCATCTTTGGCCATTTCTAATCAGTTTTTTTACACATCTGTACTCCTTTTTAGGTCATCTTTATTTCTAACCCATCTTTGCAAAACTCTAACCCTTTTGAAGCCATCTTTGGCCATTTCTAACCCATTTCTGCACATCTCTTACCACTTTTAAGCCGTCTTTGGCCATTTCTTAACCCATTTTTGCACAACTCTAGGAAGTTTTAAGTCATCTTTGGCCATTTCTAACCCATTTTTTGCACATCTCTAGCATTTTATAAGCCATCTTGGGACATTTCTAACCCTTTTTTGCACAAAAAACCCCTTTTGAATCCATCTTTGGCCATTTAAAGGCAGTTTTTGCATATCTCTCACCATTCTTAAGCCATCTTTGGACATTTCTAACCCATTTTTTGCACATCTCTATCTCTTTTGATGGCATCTTTGGCCATTTCTAACCATTCTTGCAAACCTCTAAACCTTTTGAAGTAATATTTGGCCTTTTTCGGACCCAGTTTTGAGCTTCTCTAAACGTTCCTAAGCCATCTATGGCCATTTCAAACCCATTTTTCCAAATCTCTAACCCTTTTGAAGCCATCTTTAGCCATTTCAAACCAGTTTTTTTACACATCTGTACTCCTTTTTAGGTCATCTTTATTTCTAACCCATTTTTGCACACCTCTAACCCTTTTGAAGCCAACTTTGGCCATTTCTACACCATTTTTGAACACCTCTAAACCTTTTGAAGTAATATTTGGCCATTTCTAAACCATTTTTGCACATATCTAAACCTTTTGAAGCAGTCTTTGTCCATTTCAAACCAGGTTTTTTACACATCTTTACTCCTTTTTATGTCATCGTTATTTCTAACCCATTTTTGCACAACTCTAACCCTTTTGAAGCCAACTTTGGCCATTTCTAACGTCATTTGTGCACATGTCTAACCCTTTTGAAGCCATTTTTGGCCTTTTCTAACCCATTTTTTGTGCAACTCTTTTCTTTTTGAAGCCTTTTTTTGCCTCTTCTAAACTGTTTTTGCACATCAGTACCCCCTTTTAAGCTATCTTTAGCCATTTCTGAGCCATTTTTGCACATCTCTAACCCAGTTTTGCCCATTTCTCACACTTTTTAATCCTTCTTTGGCCGTTTCTAACCCATTTTTTTGCATCTCTATTCCTTTTGAAGCCATCTTTGGCAATTTCTAACCCATTTTTGCACATCTTTTACACTTCTTATGCCATCTTTGGCCTTTTCTAACTGTTTTTTGCACAGCTCTATCTCTTTTGAAGCCATCTTTGGCCTTTTCTAACCCATTTTTGCACAACTCTAAACCTTCTGAAGCCGTCTTTGGCCATTTCAAACCCATTTTTCACATCTCTTACACTTCTTATGCCATCTTTGGCCTTTTCCAACAGTCTTTTGCACATCTCTATGTCTTTTGAAGCCATCCTTGGCCATTTCTACCCATTTTTGCACACCTCTAATCCTTTTGAAGCAATATTTGGACTTTTGTAACCCGTTGTTTGAAGTTCTCTAAACGTTTCTAATCCGTCTATGGCGATTTCTAACCCATTCTTGCACATCCCCTTCCCTTTTGAAGCCAACTGTGTCCATTTCTAACCCATTTTTGCACATCTCTTTCCCTTTTGAAGCCAACTGTGGCCATTTCTAACCCATTTTTTTACATCTCTATCCTTTTTAAAGCAGTTTTTGTCCTCTTCTGAACCATTTTTGCGCATCTGTACCCCTTTTATGCTGTCTTTAGCCTTTTCTGAACGTTTTTTGCACATCTCTAACCCTGCTTTGCCCATTTCTCACACTTTTTAAACCATCTTTGGCCTTTTGTAACCCATTTTTACATATCTAACCCATTTGAAGTCATATTTGTCTGTTTCTAACCCATTTTTACGCATCTCCAACCCTTTTGAAGCCATCTTTGGCCATTTCTAATCAGTTTTTTTACACATCTGTACTCCTTTTTAGGTCATCTTTATTTCTAACCCATCTTTGCAAAACTCTAACCCTTTTGAAGCCATCTTTGGCCATTTCTAACCCCATTTCTGCACATCTCTTACCACTTTTAAGCCGTCTTTGGCCATTTCTTACCCATTTTTGCACAACTCTAGGAAGTTTTAAGTCATCTTTGGCCATTTCTAACCCATTTTTTGCACATCTCTAGCATTTTATAAGCCATCTTGGGACATTTCTAACCCTTTTTTGCACAAAAACCCCCTTTTGAATCCATCTTTGGCCATTTAAAGGCAGTTTTTGCATATCTCTCACCATTCTTAAGCCATCTTTGGACATTTCTAACCCATTTTTGCACATCTCTATCTCTTTTGATGGCATCTTTGGCCATTTCTAACCATTCTTGCAAACCTCTAAACCTTTTGAAGTAATATTTGGCCTTTTCGGACCCAGTTTTGAGCTTCTCTAAACGTTCCTAAGCCATCTATGGCCATTTCAAACCCATTTTTCCAAATCTCTAACCCTTTTGAAGCCATCTTTAGCCATTTCAAACCAGTTTTTTTACACATCTGTACTCCTTTTTAGGTCATCTTTATTTCTAACCCATTTTTGCACACCTCTAACCCTTTTGAAGCCAACTTTGGCCATTTCTACACCATTTTTGAACACCTCTAAACCTTTTGAAGTAATATTTGGCCATTTCTAAACCATTTTTGCACATATCTAAACCTTTTGAAGCAGTCTTTGTCCATTTCAAACCAGGTTTTTTACACATCTTTACTCCTTTTTATGTCATCGTTATTTCTAACCCATTTTTGCACAACTCTAACCCTTTTGAAGCCAACTTTGGCCATTTCTAACTCATTTGTGCACATGTCTAACCCTTTTGAAGCCATTTTTGGCCTTTTCTAACCCATTTTTTGTGCAACTCTTTTCTTTTTGAAGCCATTTTTTGCCTCTTCTAAACTATTTTTGCACAAAAGTACCCCCTTTTAAGCTATCTTTAGCCATTTCTGAGACATTTTTGCACATCTCTAACCCAGTTTTGCCCATTTCTCACACTTTTTAAACCATCTTTGGCCTTTTGTAACCCATTTTTACATATCTAACCCATTTGAAGTCATATTTGTCTGTTTCTAACCCATTTTTACGCATCTCCAACCCTTTTGAAGCCATCTTTGGCCATTTCTAATCAGTTTTTTTACACATCTGTACTCCTTTTTAGGTCATCTTTATTTCTAACCCATCTTTGCAAAACTCTAACCCTTTTGAAGCCATCTTTGGCCATTTCTAACCCATTTCTGCACATCTCTTACCACTTTTAAGCCGTCTTTGGCCATTTCTTAACCCATTTTTGCACAACTCTAGGAAGTTTTAAGTCATCTTTGGCCATTTCTAACCCATTTTTTGCACATCTCTAGCATTTTATAAGCCATCTTGGGACATTTCTAACCCTTTTTTGCACAAAAACCCCTTTTGAATCCATCTTTGGCCATTTAAAGGCAGTTTTTGCATATCTCTTACCATTCTTAAGCCATCTTTGGACATTTCTAACCCATTTTTGCACATCTCTATCTCTTTTGATGGCATCTTTGGCCATTTCTAACCATTCTTGCAAACCTCTAAACCTTTTGAAGTAATATTTGGCCTTTTCGGACCCAGTTTTGAACTTCTCTAAACGTTCCTAAGCCATCTATGGCCATTTCAAACCCATTTTTCCAAATCTCTAACCCTTTTGAAGCCATCTTTAGCCATTTCAAACCAGTTTTTTTACACATCTGTACTCCTTTTTAGGTCATCTTTATTTCTAACCCATTTTTGCACACCTCTAACCCTTTTGAAGCCAACTTTGGCCATTTCTACACCATTTTTGAACACCTCTAAACCTTTTGAAGTAATATTTGGCCATTTCTAAACCATTTTTGCACATATCTAAACCTTTTGAAGCAGTCTTTGTCCATTTCAAACCAGGTTTTTTACACATCTTTACTCCTTCTTATGTCATCGTTATTTCTAACCCATTTTTGCACAACTCTAACCCTTTTGAAGCCAACTTTGGCCATTTCTAACTCATTTGTGCACATGTCTAACCCTTTTGAAGCCATTTTTGGCCTTTTCTAACCCATTTTTTGTGCAACTCTTTTCTTTTTGAAGCCTTTTTTTTGCCTCTTCTAAACTGTTTTTGCACATCAGTACCCCCTTTTAAGCTATCTTTAGCCATTTCTGAGCCATTTTTGCACATCTCTAACCCAGTTTTGCCCATTTCTCACACTTTTTAATCCTTCTTTGGGTATTTCTAACCCATTTTTTTGCATCTCTATTCCTTTTGAAGCCATCTTTGGCAATTTCTAACCCATTTTTGCACATCTTTTACACTTCTTATGCCATCTTTGGCCTTTTCTAACTGTTTTTTGCACAGCTCTATCTCTTTTGAAGCCATCTTTGGCCTTTTCTAACCCATTTTTGCACAACTCTAAACCTTCTGAAGCCGTCTTTGGCCATTTCAAACCCATTTTTCACATCTCTTACACTTCTTATGCCATCTTTGGCCTTTTCTAACCGTCTTTTGCACATCTCTATGTCTTTTGAAGCCATCCTTGGCCATTTCTACCCATTTTTGCACACCTCTAATCCTTTTGAAGCAATATTTGGACTTTTGTAACCCGTTGTTTGAAGTTCTCTAAACGTTTCTAATCCGTCTATGGCGATTTCTAACCCATTTTTGCACATCTCTTACCCTTTTGAAGCCAACTGTGTCCATTTCTAACCCATTTTTGCGCATCTCTTTCCCTTTTGAAGCCAACTGTGGCCATTCCTAACCCATTTTTTGCACCTCTCTATCCTTTTTAAAGCAGTTTTTGTCCTCTTCTGAACCATTTTTGCGCATCTGTACCCCTTTTATGCTGTCTTTAGCCTTTTCTGAACGTTTTTTGCACATCTCTAACCCTGTTTTGCCCATTTCTCACACTTTTTAAACCATCTTTGGCCTTTTGTAACCCATTTTTACATATCTAACCCATTTGAAGTCATATTTGTCTGTTTCTAACCCATTTTTACGCATCTCCAACCCTTTTGAAGCCATCTTTGGCCATTTCTAATCAGTTTTTTTACACATCTGTACTCCTTTTTAGGTCATCTTTATTTCTAACCCATCTTTGCAAAACTCTAACCCTTTTGAAGCCATCTTTGGCCATTTCTAACCCATTTCTGCACATCTCTTACCACTTTTAAGCCGTCTTTGGCCATTTCTTAACCCATTTTTGCACAACTCTAGGAAGTTTTAAGTCATCTTTGGCCATTTCTAACCCATTTTTTGCACATCTCTAGCATTTTATAAGCCATCTTGGGACATTTCTAACCCTTTTTTGCACAAAAACCCCTTTTGAATCCATCTTTGGCCATTTAAAGGCAGTTTTTGCATATCTCTCACCATTCTTAAGCCATCTTTGGACATTTCTAACCCATTTTTGCACATCTCTATCTCTTTTGATGGCATCTTTGGCCATTTCTAACCATTCTTGCAAACCTCTAAACCTTTTGAAGTAATATTTGGCCTTTTCGGACCCAGTTTTGAACTTCTCTAAACGTTCCTAAGCCATCTATGGCCATTTCAAACCCATTTTTCCAAATCTCTAACCCTTTTGAAGCCATCTTTAGCCATTTCAAACCAGTTTTTTTACACATCTGTACTCCTTTTTAGGTCATCTTTATTTCTAACCCATTTTTGCACACCTCTAACCCTTTTGAAGCCAACTTTGGCCATTTCTACACCATTTTTGAACACCTCTAAACCTTTTGAAGTAATATTTGGCCATTTCTAAACCATTTTTGCACATATCTAAACCTTTTGAAGCAGTCTTTGTCCATTTCAAACCAGGTTTTTTACACATCTTTACTCCTTCTTATGTCATCGTTATTTCTAACCCATTTTTGCACAACTCTAACCCTTTTGAAGCCAACTTTGGCCATTTCTAACTCATTTGTGCACATGTCTAACCCTTTTGAAGCCATTTTTGGCCTTTTCTAACCCATTTTTTGTGCAACTCTTTTCTTTTTGAAGCCTTTTTTTGCCTCTTCTAAACTGTTTTTGCACATCAGTACCCCCTTTTAAGCTATCTTTAGCCATTTCTGAGCCATTTTTGCACATCTCTAACCCAGTTTTGCCCATTTCTCACACTTTTTAATCCTTCTTTGGGTATTTCTAACCCATTTTTTTGCATCTCTATTCCTTTTGAAGCCATCTTTGGCAATTTCTAACCCATTTTTGCACATCTTTTACACTTCTTATGCCATCTTTGGCCTTTTCTAACTGTTTTTTGAACAGCTCTATCTCTTTTGAAGCCATCTTTGGCCTTTTCTAACCCATTTTTGCACAACTCTAAACCTTCTGAAGCCGTCTTTGGCCATTTCAAACCCATTTTTCACATCTCTTACACTTCTTATGCCATCTTTGGCCTTTTCTAACCGTCTTTTGCACATCTCTATGTCTTTTGAAGCCATCCTTGGCCATTTCTACCCATTTTTGCACACCTCTAATCCTTTTGAAGCAATATTTGGACTTTTGTAACCCGTTGTTTGAAGTTCTCTAAACGTTTCTAATCCGTCTATGGCGATTTCTAACCCATTTTTGCACATCTCTTACCCTTTTGAAGCCAACTGTGTCCATTTCTAACCCATTTTTGCGCATCTCTTTCCCTTTTGAAGCCAACTGTGGCCATTCCTAACCCATTTTTTGCACCTCTCTATCCTTTTTAAAGCAGTTTTTGTCCTCTTCTGAACCATTTTTGCGCATCTGTACCCCTTTTATGCTGTCTTTAGCCTTTTCTGAACGTTTTTTGCACATCTCTAACCCTGTTTTGCCCATTTCTCACACTTTTTAAACCATCTTTGGCCTTTTGTAACCCATTTTTACATATCTAACCCATTTGAAGTCATATTTGTCTGTTTCTAACCCATTTTTACGCATCTCCAACCCTTTTGAAGCCATCTTTGGCCATTTCTAATCAGTTTTTTTACACATCTGTACTCCTTTTTAGGTCATCTTTATTTCTAACCCATCTTTGCAAAACTCTAACCCTTTTGAAGCCATCTTTGGCCATTTCTAACCCATTTCTGCACATCTCTTACCACTTTTAAGCCGTCTTTGGCCATTTCTTAACCCATTTTTGCACAACTCTAGGAAGTTTTAAGTCATCTTTGGCCATTTCTAACCCATTTTTTGCACATCTCTAGCATTTTATAAGCCATCTTGGGACATTTCTAACCCTTTTTTGCACAAAAACCCCTTTTGAATCCATCTTTGGCCATTTAAAGGCAGTTTTTGCATATCTCTCACCATTCTTAAGCCATCTTTGGACATTTCTAACCCATTTTTGCACATCTCTATCTCTTTTGATGGCATCTTTGGCCATTTCTAACCATTCTTGCAAACCTCTAAACCTTTTGAAGTAATATTTGGCCTTTTCGGACCCAGTTTTGAGCTTCTCTAAACGTTCCTAAGCCATCTATGGCCATTTCAAACCCATTTTTCCAAATCTCTAACCCTTTTGAAGCCATCTTTAGCCATTTCAAACCAGTTTTTTTACACATCTGTACTCCTTTTTAGGTCATCTTTATTTCTAACCCATTTTTGCACACCTCTAACCCTTTTGAAGCCAACTTTGGCCATTTCTACACCATTTTTGAACACCTCTAAACCTTTTGAAGTAATATTTGGCCATTTCTAAACCATTTTTGCACATATCTAAACCTTTTGAAGCAGTCTTTGTCCATTTCAAACCAGGTTTTTTACACATCTTTACTCCTTCTTATGTCATCGTTATTTCTAACCCATTTTTGCACAACTCTAACCCTTTTGAAGCCAACTTTGGCCATTTCTAACTCATTTGTGCACATGTCTAACCCTTTTGAAGCCATTTTTGGCCTTTTCTAACCCATTTTTTGTGCAACTCTTTTCTTTTTGAAGCCTTTTTTTGCCTCTTCTAAACTATTTTTGCACAAAAGTACCCCCTTTTAAGCTATCTTTAGCCATTTCTGAGACATTTTTGCACATCTCTAACCCAGTTTTGCCCATTTCTCACACTTTTTAAACCATCTTTGGCCTTTTGTAACCCATTTTTACATATCTAACCCATTTGAAGTCATATTTGTCTGTTTCTAACCCATTTTTACGCATCTCCAACCCTTTTGAAGCCATCTTTGGCCATTTCTAATCAGTTTTTTTACACATCTGTACTCCTTTTTAGGTCATCTTTATTTCTAACCCATCTTTGCAAAACTCTAACCCTTTTGAAGCCATCTTTGGCCATTTCTAACCCATTTCTGCACATCTCTTACCACTTTTAAGCCGTCTTTGGCCATTTCTTAACCCATTTTTGCACAACTCTAGGAAGTTTTAAGTCATCTTTGGCCATTTCTAACCCATTTTTTGCACATCTCTAGCATTTTATAAGCCACCTTGGGACATTTCTAACCCTTTTTTGCACAAAAACCCCTTTTGAATCCATCTTTGGCCATTTAAAGGCAGTTTTTGCATATCTCTCACCATTCTTAAGCCATCTTTGGACATTTCTAACCCATTTTTGCACATCTCTATCTCTTTTGATGGCATCTTTGGCCATTTCTAACCATTCTTGCAAACCTCTAAACCTTTTGAAGTAATATTTGGCCTTTTCGGACCCAGTTTTGAGCTTCTCTAAACGTTCCTAAGCCATCTATGGCCATTTCAAACCCATTTTTCCAAATCTCTAACCCTTTTGAAGCCATCTTTAGCCATTTCAAACCAGTTTTTTTACACATCTGTACTCCTTTTTAGGTCATCTTTATTTCTAACCCATTTTTGCACACCTCTAACCCTTTTGAAGCCAACTTTGGCCATTTCTACACCATTTTTGAACACCTCTAAACCTTTTGAAGTAATATTTGGCCATTTCTAAACCATTTTTGCACATATCTAAACCTTTTGAAGCAGTCTTTGTCCATTTCAAACCAGGTTTTTTACACATCTTTACTCCTTCTTATGTCATCGTTATTTCTAACCCATTTTTGCACAACTCTAACCCTTTTGAAGCCAACTTTGGCCATTTCTAACTCATTTGTGCACATGTCTAACCCTTTTGAAGCCATTTTTGGCCTTTTCTAACCCATTTTTTGTGCAACTCTTTTCTTTTTGAAGCCTTTTTTTGCCTCTTCTAAACTGTTTTTGCACATCAGTACCCCCTTTTAAGCTATCTTTAGCCATTTCTGAGCCATTTTTGCACATCTCTAACCCAGTTTTGCCCATTTCTCACACTTTTTAATCCTTCTTTGGGTATTTCTAACCCATTTTTTTGCATCTCTATTCCTTTTGAAGCCATCTTTGGCAATTTCTAACCCATTTTTGCACATCTTTTACACTTCTTATGCCATCCTTGGCCTTTTCTAACTGTTTTTTGCACAGCTCTATCTCTTTTGAAGCCATCTTTGGCCTTTTCTAACCCATTTTTGCACAACTCTAAGCCTTCTGAAGCCGTCTTTGGCCATTTCAAACCCATTTTTCACATCTCTTACACTTCTTATGCCATCTTTGGCCTTTTCTAACCGTCTTTTGCACATCTCTATGTCTTTTGAAGCCATCCTTGGCCATTTCTACCCATTTTTGCACACCTCTAATCCTTTTGAAGCAATATTTGGACTTTTGTAACCCGTTGTTTGAAGTTCTCTAAACGTTTCTAATCCGTCTATGGCGATTTCTAACCCATTTTTGCACATCTCTTACCCTTTTGAAGCCAACTGTGTCCATTTCTAACCCATTTTTGCGCATCTCTTTCCCTTTTGAAGCCAACTGTGGCCATTCCTAACCCATTTTTTGCACCTCTCTATCCTTTTTAAAGCAGTTTTTGTCCTCTTCTGAACCATTTTTGCGCATCTGTACCCCTTTTATGCTGTCTTTAGCCTTTTCTGAACGTTTTTTGCACATCTCTAACCCTGCTTTGCCCATTTCTCACACTTTTTAAACCATCTTTGGCCTTTTGTAACCCATTTTTACATATCTAACCCATTTGAAGTCATATTTGTCTGTTTCTAACCCATTTTTACGCATCTCCAACCCTTTTGAAGCCATCTTTGGCCATTTCTAATCAGTTTTTTTACACATCTGTACTCCTTTTTAGGTCATCTTTATTTCTAACCCATCTTTGCAAAACTCTAACCCTTTTGAAGCCATCTTTGGCCATTTCTAACCCATTTCTGCACATCTCTTACCACTTTTAAGCCGTCTTTGGCCATTTCTTAACCCATTTTTGCACAACTCTAGGAAGTTTTAAGTCATCTTTGGCCATTTCTAACCCATTTTTTGCACATCTCTAGCATTTTATAAGCCATCTTGGGACATTTCTAACCCTTTTTTGCACAAAAACCCCTTTTGAATCCATCTTTGGCCATTTAAAGGCAGTTTTTGCATATCTCTCACCATTCTTAAGCCATCTTTGGACATTTCTAACCCATTTTTGCACATCTCTATCTCTTTTGATGGCATCTTTGGCCATTTCTAACCATTCTTGCAAACCTCTAAACCTTTTGAAGTAATATTTGGCCTTTTCGGACCCAGTTTTGAGCTTCTCTAAACGTTCCTAAGCCATCTATGGCCATTTCAAACCCATTTTTCCAAATCTCTAACCCTTTTGAAGCCATCTTTAGCCATTTCAAACCAGTTTTTTTACACATCTGTACTCCTTTTTAGGTCATCTTTATTTCTAACCCATTTTTGCACACCTCTAACCCTTTTGAAGCCAACTTTGGCCATTTCTACACCATTTTTGAACACCTCTAAACCTTTTGAAGTAATATTTGGCCATTTCTAAACCATTTTTGCACATATCTAAACCTTTTGAAGCAGTCTTTGTCCATTTCAAACCAGGTTTTTTACACATCTTTACTCCTTTTTATGTCATCGTTATTTCTAACCCATTTTTGCACAACTCTAACCCTTTTGAAGCCAACTTTGGCCATTTCTAACTCATTTGTGCACATGTCTAACCCTTTTGAAGCCATTTTTGGCCTTTTCTAACCCATTTTTTGTGCAACTCTTTTCTTTTTGAAGCCTTTTTTTGCCTCTTCTAAACTGTTTTTGCACATCAGTACCCCCTTTTAAGCTATCTTTAGCCATTTCTGAGCCATTTTTGCACATCTCTAACCCAGTTTTGCCCATTTCTCACACTTTTTAATCCTTCTTTGGCCGTTTCTAACCCATTTTTTTGCATCTCTATTCCTTTTGAAGCCATCTTTGGCAATTTCTAACCCATTTTTGCACATCTTTTACACTTCTTATGCCATCTTTGGCCTTTTCTAACTGTTTTTTGCACAGCTCTATCTCTTTTGAAGCCATCTTTGGCCTTTTCTAACCCATTTTTGCACAACTCTAAACCTTCTGAAGCCGTCTTTGGCCATTTCAAACCCATTTTTCACATCTCTTACACTTCTTATGCCATCTTTGGCCTTTTCTAACCGTCTTTTGCACATCTCTATGTCTTTTGAAGCCATCCTTGGCCATTTCTACCCATTTTTGCACACCTCTAATCCTTTTGAAGCAATATTTGGACTTTTGTAACCCGTTGTTTGAAGTTCTCTAAACGTTTCTAATCCGTCTATGGCGATTTCTAACCCATTTTTGCACATCTCTTACCCTTTTGAAGCCAACTGTGTCCATTTCTAACCCATTTTTGCGCATCTCTTTCCCTTTTGAAGCCAACTGTGGCCATTTCTAACCCATTTTTTTACATCTCTATCCTTTTTAAAGCAGTTTTTGTCCTCTTCTGAACCATTTTTGCGCATCTGTACCCCTTTTATGCTGTCTTTAGCCTTTTCTGAACGTTTTTTGCACATCTCTAACCCTGCTTTGCCCATTTCTCACACTTTTTAAACCATCTTTGGCCTTTTGTAACCCATTTTTACATATCTAACCCATTTGAAGTCATATTTGTCTGTTTCTAACCCATTTTTACGCATCTCCAACCCTTTTGAAGCCATCTTTGGCCATTTCTAATCAGTTTTTTTACACATCTGTACTCCTTTTTAGGTCATCTTTATTTCTAACCCATCTTTGCAAAACTCTAACCCTTTTGAAGCCATCTTTGGCCATTTCTAACCCATTTCTGCACATCTCTTACCACTTTTAAGCCGTCTTTGGCCATTTCTTAACCCATTTTTGCACAACTCTAGGAAGTTTTAAGTCATCTTTGGCCATTTCTAACCCATTTTTTGCACATCTCTAGCATTTTATAAGCCACCTTGGGACATTTCTAACCCTTTTTTGCACAAAAACCCCTTTTGAATCCATCTTTGGCCATTTAAAGGCAGTTTTTGCATATCTCTCACCATTCTTAAGCCATCTTTGGACATTTCTAACCCATTTTTGCACATCTCTATCTCTTTTGATGGCATCTTTGGCCATTTCTAACCATTCTTGCAAACCTCTAAACCTTTTGAAGTAATATTTGGCCTTTTCGGACCCAGTTTTGAGCTTCTCTAAACGTTCCTAAGCCATCTATGGCCATTTCAAACCCATTTTTCCAAATCTCTAACCCTTTTGAAGCCATCTTTAGCCATTTCAAACCAGTTTTTTTACACATCTGTACTCCTTTTTAGGTCATCTTTATTTCTAACCCATTTTTGCACACCTCTAACCCTTTTGAAGCCAACTTTGGCCATTTCTACACCATTTTTGAACACCTCTAAACCTTTTGAAGTAATATTTGGCCATTTCTAAACCATTTTTGCACATATCTAAACCTTTTGAAGCAGTCTTTGTCCATTTCAAACCAGGTTTTTTACACATCTTTACTCCTTTTTATGTCATCGTTATTTCTAACCCATTTTTGCACAACTCTAACCCTTTTGAAGCCAACTTTGGCCATTTCTAACTCATTTGTGCACATGTCTAACCCTTTTGAAGCCATTTTTGGCCTTTTCTAACCCATTTTTTGTGCAACTCTTTTCTTTTTGAAGCCTTTTTTTGCCTCTTCTAAACTGTTTTTGCACATCAGTACCCCCTTTTAAGCTATCTTTAGCCATTTCTGAGCCATTTTTGCACATCTCTAACCCAGTTTTGCCCATTTCTCACACTTTTTAATCCTTCTTTGGCCGTTTCTAACCCATTTTTTTGCATCTCTATTCCTTTTGAAGCCATCTTTGGCAATTTCTAACCCATTTTTGCACATCTTTTACACTTCTTATGCCATCTTTGGCCTTTTCTAACTGTTTTTTGCACAGCTCTATCTCTTTTGAAGCCATCTTTGGCCTTTTCTAACCCATTTTTGCACAACTCTAAACCTTCTGAAGCCGTCTTTGGCCATTTCAAACCCATTTTTCACATCTCTTACACTTCTTATGCCATCTTTGGCCTTTTCTAACCGTCTTTTGCACATCTCTATGTCTTTTGAAGCCATCCTTGGCCATTTCTACCCATTTTTGCACACCTCTAATCCTTTTGAAGCAATATTTGGACTTTTGTAACCCGTTGTTTGAAGTTCTCTAAACGTTTCTAATCCGTCTATGGCGATTTCTAACCCATTTTTGCACATCTCTTACCCTTTTGAAGCCAACTGTGTCCATTTCTAACCCATTTTTGCGCATCTCTTTCCCTTTTGAAGCCAACTGTGGCCATTTCTAACCCATTTTTTTACATCTCTATCCTTTTTAAAGCAGTTTTTGTCCTCTTCTGAACCATTTTTGCGCATCTGTACCCCTTTTATGCTGTCTTTAGCCTTTTCTGAACGTTTTTTGCACATCTCTAACCCTGCTTTGCCCATTTCTCACACTTTTTAAACCATCTTTGGCCTTTTGTAACCCATTTTTACATATCTAACCCATTTGAAGTCATATTTGTCTGTTTCTAACCCATTTTTACGCATCTCCAACCCTTTTGAAGCCATCTTTGGCCATTTCTAATCAGTTTTTTTACACATCTGTACTCCTTTTTAGGTCATCTTTATTTCTAACCCATCTTTGCAAAACTCTAACCCTTTTGAAGCCATCTTTGGCCATTTCTAACCCATTTCTGCACATCTCTTACCACTTTTAAGCCGTCTTTGGCCATTTCTTAACCCATTTTTGCACAACTCTAGGAAGTTTTAAGTCATCTTTGGCCATTTCTAACCCATTTTTTGCACATCTCTAGCATTTTATAAGCCACCTTGGGACATTTCTAACCCTTTTTTGCACAAAACCCCCTTTTGAATCCATCTTTGGCCATTTAAAGGCAGTTTTTGCATATCTCTTACCATTCTTAAGCCATCTTTGGACATATCTAACCCATTTTTGCACATCTCTATCTCTTTTGATGGCATCTTTGGCCATTTCTAACCATTCTTGCAAACCTCTAAACCTTTTGAAGTAATATTTGGCCTTTTCGGACCCAGTTTTGAGCTTCTCTAAACGTTCCTAAGCCATCTATGGCCATTTCAAACCCATTTTTCCAAATCTCTAACCCTTTTGAAGCCATCTTTAGCCATTTCAAACCAGTTTTTTTACACATCTGTACTCCTTTTTAGGTCATCTTTATTTCTAACCCATTTTTGCACACCTCTAACCCTTTTGAAGCCAACTTTGGCCATTTCTACACCATTTTTGAACACCTCTAAACCTTTTGAAGTAATATTTGGCCATTTCTAAACCATTTTTGCACATATCTAAACCTTTTGAAGCAGTCTTTGTTCATTTCAAACCAGGTTTTTTACACATCTTTACTCCTTCTTATGTCATCGTTATTTCTAACCCATTTTTGCACAACTCTAACCCTTTTGAAGCCAACTTTGGCCATTTCTAACTCATTTGTGCACATGTCTAACCCTTTTGAAGCCATTTTTGGCCTTTTCTAACCCATTTTTTGTGCAACTCTTTTCTTTTTGAAGCCTTTTTTTGCCTCTTCTAAACTGTTTTTGCACATCAGTACCCCCTTTTAAGCTATCTTTAGCCATTTCTGAGCCATTTTTGCACATCTCTAACCCAGTTTTGCCCATTTCTCACACTTTTTAATCCTTCTTTGGCCGTTTCTAACCCATTTTTTTGCATCTCTATTCCTTTTGAAGCCATCTTTGGCAATTTCTAACCCATTTTTGCACATCTTTTACACTTCTTATGCCATCTTTGGCCTTTTCTAACTGTTTTTTGCACAGCTCTATCTCTTTTGAAGCCATCTTTGGCCTTTTCTAACCCATTTTTGCACAACTCTAAACCTTCTGAAGCCGTCTTTGGCCATTTCAAACCCATTTTTCACATCTCTTACACTTCTTATGCCATCTTTGGCCTTTTCCAACCGTCTTTTGCACATCTCTATGTCTTTTGAAGCCATCCTTGGCCATTTCTACCCATTTTTGCACACCTCTAATCCTTTTGAAGCAATATTTGGACTTTTGTAACCCGTTGTTTGAAGTTCTCTAAACGTTTCTAATCCGTCTATGGCGATTTCTAACCCATTCTTGCACATCTCTTACCCTTTTGAAGCCAACTGTGTCCATTTCTAACCCATTTTTGCACATCTCTTTCCCCTTTGAAGCCAACTGTGGCCATTTCTAACCCATTTTTTTACATCTCTATCCTTTTTAAAGCAGTTTTTGTCCTCTTCTGAACCATTTTTGCGCATCTGTACCCCTTTTATGCTGTCTTTAGCCTTTTCTGAACGTTTTTTGCACATCTCTAACCCTGTTTTGCCTATTTCTCACACTTTTTATGCCATCTTTGGCCTTTTGTAACCCATTTTTACATATCTAACCCATTTGAAGTCATATTTGTCTGTTTCTAACCCATTTTTACGCATCTCCAACCCTTTTGAAGCCATCTTTGGCCATTTCTAATCAGTTTTTTTACACATCTGTACTCCTTTTTAGGTCATCTTTATTTCTAACCCATCTTTGCAAAACTCTAACCCTTTTGAAGCCATCTTTGGCCATTTCTAACCCATTTCTGCACATCTCTTACCACTTTTAAGCCGTCTTTGGCCATTTCTTAACCCATTTTTGCACAACTCTAGGAAGTTTTAAGTCATCTTTGGCCATTTCTAACCCATTTTTTGCACATCTCTAGCATTTTATAAGCCACCTTGGGACATTTCTAACCCTTTTTTGCACAAAACCCCCTTTTGAATCCATCTTTGGCCATTTAAAGGCAGTTTTTGCATATCTCTTACCATTCTTAAGCCATCTTTGGACATTTCTAACCCATTTTTGCACATCTCTATCTCTTTTGATGGCATCTTTGGCCATTTCTAACCATTCTTGCAAACCTCTAAACCTTTTGAAGTAATATTTGGCCTTTTCGGACCCAGTTTTGAGCTTCTCTAAACGTTCCTAAGCCATCTATGGCCATTTCAAACCCATTTTTCCAAATCTCTAACCCTTTTGAAGCCATCTTTAGCCATTTCAAACCAGTTTTTTTACACATCTGTACTCCTTTTTAGGTCATCTTTATTTCTAACCCATTTTTGCACACCTCTAACCCTTTTGAAGCCAACTTTGGCCATTTCTACACCATTTTTGAACACCTCTAAACCTTTTGAAGTAATATTTGGCCATTTCTAAACCATTTTTGCACATATCTAAACCTTTTGAAGCAGTCTTTGTCCATTTCAAACCAGGTTTTTTACACATCTTTACTCCTTCTTATGTCATCGTTATTTCTAACCCATTTTTGCACAACTCTAACCCTTTTGAAGCCAACTTTGGCCATTTCTAACTCATTTGTGCACATGTCTAACCCTTTTGAAGCCATTTTTGGCCTTTTCTAACCCATTTTTTGTGCAACTCTTTTCTTTTTGAAGCCTTTTTTTGCCTCTTCTAAACTGTTTTTGCACATCAGTACCCCCTTTTAAGCTATCTTTAGCCATTTCTGAGCCATTTTTGCACATCTCTAACCCAGTTTTGCCCATTTCTCACACTTTTTAATCCTTCTTTGGCCGTTTCTAACCCATTTTTTTGCATCTCTATTCCTTTTGAAGCCATCTTTGGCAATTTCTAACCCATTTTTGCACATCTTTTACACTTCTTATGCCATCTTTGGCCTTTTCTAACTGTTTTTTGCACAGCTCTATCTCTTTTGAAGCCATCTTTGGCCTTTTCTAACCCATTTTTGCACAACTCTAAACCTTCTGAAGCCGTCTTTGGCCATTTCAAACCCATTTTTCACATCTCTTACACTTCTTATGCCATCTTTGGCCTTTTCCAACCGTCTTTTGCACATCTCTATGTCTTTTGAAGCCATCCTTGGCCATTTCTACCCATTTTTGCACACCTCTAATCCTTTTGAAGCAATATTTGGACTTTTGTAACCCGTTGTTTGAAGTTCTCTAAACGTTTCTAATCCGTCTATGGCGATTTCTAACCCATTCTTGCACATCTCTTACCCTTTTGAAGCCAACTGTGTCCATTTCTAACCCATTTTTGCACATCTCTTTCCCCTTTGAAGCCAACTGTGGCCATTTCTAACCCATTTTTTTACATCTCTATCCTTTTTAAAGCAGTTTTTGTCCTCTTCTGAACCATTTTTGCGCATCTGTACCCCTTTTATGCTGTCTTTAGCCTTTTCTGAACGTTTTTTGCACATCTCTAACCCTGTTTTGCCTATTTCTCACACTTTTTATGCCATCTTTGGCCTTTTGTAACCCATTTTTACATATCTAACCCATTTGAAGTCATATTTGTCTGTTTCTAACCCATTTTTACGCATCTCCAACCCTTTTGAAGCCATCTTTGGCCATTTCTAATCAGTTTTTTTACACATCTGTACTCCTTTTTAGGTCATCTTTATTTCTAACCCATCTTTGCAAAACTCTAACCCTTTTGAAGCCATCTTTGGCCATTTCTAACCCATTTCTGCACATCTCTTACCACTTTTAAGCCGTCTTTGGCCATTTCTTAACCCATTTTTGCACAACTCTAGGAAGTTTTAAGTCATCTTTGGCCATTTCTAACCCATTTTTTGCACATCTCTAGCATTTTATAAGCCATCTTGGGACATTTCTAACCCTTTTTTGCACAAAAACCCCTTTTGAATCCATCTTTGGCCATTTAAAGGCAGTTTTTGCATATCTCTTACCATTCTTAAGCCATCTTTGGACATTTCTAACCCATTTTTGCACATCTCTATCTCTTTTGATGGCATCTTTGGCCATTTCTAACCATTCTTGCAAACCTCTAAACCTTTTGAAGTAATATTTGGCCTTTTCGGACCCAGTTTTGAGCTTCTCTAAACGTTCCTAAGCCATCTATGGCCATTTCAAACCCATTTTTCCAAATCTCTAACCCTTTTGAAGCCATCTTTAGCCATTTCAAACCAGTTTTTTTACACATCTGTACTCCTTTTTAGGTCATCTTTATTTCTAACCCATTTTTGCACACCTCTAACCCTTTTGAAGCCAACTTTGGCCATTTCTACACCATTTTTGAACACCTCTAAACCTTTTGAAGTAATATTTGGCCATTTCTAAACCATTTTTGCACATATCTAAACCTTTTGAAGCAGTCTTTGTCCATTTCAAACCAGGTTTTTTACACATCTTTACTCTTTTTTATGTCATCGTTATTTCTAACCCATTTTTGCACAACTCTAACCCTTTTGAAGCCAACTTTGGCCATTTCTAACTCATTTGTGCACATGTCTAACCCTTTTGAAGCCATTTTTGGCCTTTTCTAACCCATTTTTTGTGCAACTCTTTTCTTTTTGAAGCCTTTTTTTGCCTCTTCTAAACTGTTTTTGCACATCAGTACCCCCTTTTAAGCTATCTTTAGCCATTTCTGAGACATTTTTGCACATCTCTAACCCAGTTTTGCCCATTTCTCACACTTTTTAATCCTTCTTTGGCCGTTTCTAACCCATTTTTTTTTGCATCTCTATTCCTTTTGAAGCCATCTTTGGCAATTTCTAACCCATTTTTGCACATCTTTTACACTTCTTATGCCATCTTTGGCCTTTTCTAACTGTTTTTTGCACAGCTCTATCTCTTTTGAAGCCATCTTTGGCCTTTTCTAACCCATTTTTGCACAACTCTAAACCTTCTGAAGCCGTCTTTGGCCATTTCAAACCCATTTTTCACATCTCTTACACTTCTTATGCCATCTTTGGCCTTTTCCAACCGTCTTTTGCACATCTCTATGTCTTTTGAAGCCATCCTTGGCCATTTCTACCCATTTTTGCACACCTCTAATCCTTTTGAAGCAATATTTGGACTTTTGTAACCCGTTGTTTGAAGTTCTCTAAACGTTTCTAATCCGTCTATGGCGATTTCTAACCCATTTTTGCACATCTCTTACCCTTTTGAAGCCAACTGTGTCCATTTCTAACCCATTTTTGCGCATCTCTTTCCCTTTTGAAGCCAACTGTGGCCATTTCTAACCCATTTTTTTACATCTCTATCCTTTTTAAAGCAGTTTTTGTCCTCTTCTGAACCATTTTTGCGCATCTGTACCCCTTTTATGCTGTCTTTAGCCTTTTCTGAACGTTTTTTGCACATCTCTAACCCTGCTTTGCCCATTTCTCACACTTTTTAAACCATCTTTGGCCTTTTGTAACCCATTTTTACATATCTAACCCATTTGAAGTCATATTTGTCTGTTTCTAACCCATTTTTACGCATCTCCAACCCTTTTGAAGCCATCTTTGGCCATTTCTAATCAGTTTTTTTACACATCTGTACTCCTTTTTAGGTCATCTTTATTTCTAACCCATCTTTGCAAAACTCTAACCCTTTTGAAGCCATCTTTGGCCATTTCTAACCCATTTCTGCACATCTCTTACCACTTTTAAGCCGTCTTTGGCCATTTCTTAACCCATTTTTGCACAACTCTAGGAAGTTTTAAGTCATCTTTGGCCATTTCTAACCCATTTTTTGCACATCTCTAGCATTTTATAAGCCACCTTGGGACATTTCTAACCCTTTTTTGCACAAAAACCCCTTTTGAATCCATCTTTGGCCATTTAAAGGCAGTTTTTGCATATCTCTCACCATTCTTAAGCCATCTTTGGACATTTCTAACCCATTTTTGCACATCTCTATCTCTTTTGATGGCATCTTTGGCCATTTCTAACCATTCTTGCAAACCTCTAAACCTTTTGAAGTAATATTTGGCCTTTTCGGACCCAGTTTTGAGCTTCTCTAAACGTTCCTAAGCCATCTATGGCCATTTCAAACCCATTTTTCCAAATCTCTAACCCTTTTGAAGCCATCTTTAGCCATTTCAAACCAGTTTTTTTACACATCTGTACTCCTTTTTAGGTCATCTTTATTTCTAACCCATTTTTGCACACCTCTAACCCTTTTGAAGCCAACTTTGGCCATTTCTACACCATTTTTGAACACCTCTAAACCTTTTGAAGTAATATTTGGCCATTTCTAAACCATTTTTGCACATATCTAAACCTTTTGAAGCAGTCTTTGTCCATTTCAAACCAGGTTTTTTACACATCTTTACTCCTTTTTATGTCATCGTTATTTCTAACCCATTTTTGCACAACTCTAACCCTTTTGAAGCCAACTTTGGCCATTTCTAACTCATTTGTGCACATGTCTAACCCTTTTGAAGCCATTTTTGGCCTTTTCTAACCCATTTTTTGTGCAACTCTTTTCTTTTTGAAGCCTTTTTTTGCCTCTTCTAAACTATTTTTGCACATCAGTACCCCCTTTTAAGCTATCTTTAGCCATTTCTGAGACATTTTTGCACATCTCTAACCCAGTTTTGCCCATTTCTCACACTTTTTAATCCTTCTTTGGCCGTTTCTAACCCATTTTTTTTTGCATCTCTATTCCTTTTGAAGCCATCTTTGGCAATTTCTAACCCATTTTTGCACATCTTTTACACTTCTTATGCCATCTTTGGCCTTTTCTAACTGTTTTTTGCACAGCTCTATCTCTTTTGAAGCCATCTTTGGCCTTTTCTAACCCATTTTTGCACAACTCTAAACCTGAAGCCGTCTTTGGCCATTTCAAACCCATTTTTCACATCTCTTACACTTCTTATGCCATCTTTGGCCTTTTCTAACCGTCTTTTGCACATCTCTATGTCTTTTGAAGCCATCCTTGGCCATTTCTACCCATTTTTGCACACCTCTAATCCTTTTGAAGCAATATTTGGACTTTTGTAACCCGTTGTTTGAAGTTCTCTAAACGTTTCTAATCCGTCTATGGCGATTTCTAACCCATTTTTGCACATCTCTTACCCTTTTGAAGCCAACTGTGTCCATTTCTAACCCATTTTTGCGCATCTCTTTCCCTTTTGAAGCCAACTGTGGCCATTTCTAACCCATTTTTTTACATCTCTATCCTTTTTAAAGCAGTTTTTGTCCTCTTCTGAACCATTTTTGCGCATCTGTACCCCTTTTATGCTGTCTTTAGCCTTTTCTGAACGTTTTTTGCACATCTCTAACCCTGTTTTGCCCATTTCTCACACTTTTTATACCATCTTTGGCCTTTTGTAACCCATTTTTACATATCTAACCCATTTGAAGTCATATTTGTCTGTTTCTAACCCATTTTTACGCATCTCCAACCCTTTTGAAGCCATCTTTGGCCATTTCTAATCAGTTTTTTTACACATCTGTACTCCTTTTTAGGTCATCTTTATTTCTAACCCATCTTTGCAAAACTCTAACCCTTTTGAAGCCATCTTTGGCCATTTCTAACCCATTTCTGCACATCTCTTACCACTTTTAAGCCGTCTTTGGCCATTTCTTAACCCATTTTTGCACAACTCTAGGAAGTTTTAAGTCATCTTTGGCCATTTCTAACCCATTTTTTGCACATCTCTAGCATTTTATAAGCCATCTTGGGACATTTCTAACCCTTTTTTGCACAAAAACCCCTTTTGAATCCATCTTTGGCCATTTAAAGGCAGTTTTTGCATATCTCTTACCATTCTTAAGCCATCTTTGGACATTTCTAACCCATTTTTGCACATCTCTATCTCTTTTGATGGCATCTTTGGCCATTTCTAACCATTCTTGCAAACCTCTAAACCTTTTGAAGTAATATTTGGCCTTTTCGGACCCAGTTTTGAGCTTCTCTAAACGTTCCTAAGCCATCTATGGCCATTTCAAACCCATTTTTCCAAATCTCTAACCCTTTTGAAGCCATCTTTAGCCATTTCAAACCAGTTTTTTTACACATCTGTACTCCTTTTTAGGTCATCTTTATTTCTAACCCATTTTTGCACACCTCTAACCCTTTTGAAGCCAACTTTGGCCATTTCTACACCATTTTTGAACACCTCTAAACCTTTTGAAGTAATATTTGGCCATTTCTAAACCATTTTTGCACATATCTAAACCTTTTGAAGCAGTCTTTGTTCATTTCAAACCAGGTTTTTTACACATCTTTACTCCTTCTTATGTCATCGTTATTTCTAACCCATTTTTGCACAACTCTAACCCTTTTGAAGCCAACTTTGGCCATTTCTAACTCATTTGTGCACATGTCTAACCCTTTTGAAGCCATTTTTGGCCTTTTCTAACCCATTTTTTGTGCAACTCTTTTCTTTTTGAAGCCTTTTTTTGCCTCTTCTAAACTGTTTTTGCACATCAGTACCCCCTTTTAAGCTATCTTTAGCCATTTCTGAGCCATTTTTGCACATCTCTAACCCAGTTTTGCCCATTTCTCACACTTTTTAATCCTTCTTTGGCCGTTTCTAACCCATTTTTTTGCATCTCTATTCCTTTTGAAGCCATCTTTGGCAATTTCTAACCCATTTTTGCACATCTTTTACACTTCTTATGCCATCTTTGGCCTTTTCTAACTGTTTTTTGCACAGCTCTATCTCTTTTGAAGCCATCTTTGGCCTTTTCTAACCCATTTTTGCACAACTCTAAACCTTCTGAAGCCGTCTTTGGCCATTTCAAACCCATTTTTCACATCTCTTACACTTCTTATGCCATCTTTGGCCTTTTCCAACCGTCTTTTGCACATCTCTATGTCTTTTGAAGCCATCCTTGGCCATTTCTACCCATTTTTGCACACCTCTAATCCTTTTGAAGCAATATTTGGACTTTTGTAACCCGTTGTTTGAAGTTCTCTAAACGTTTCTAATCCGTCTATGGCGATTTCTAACCCATTCTTGCACATCTCTTACCCTTTTGAAGCCAACTGTGTCCATTTCTAACCCATTTTTGCACATCTCTTTCCCTTTTGAAGCCAACTGTGGCCATTTCTAACCCATTTTTGCGCATCTCTTACCCTTTTGAAGCCAACTGTGGCCATTTCTAACCCATTTTTGCGCATCTCTTTCCCTTTTGAAGCCAACTGTGGCCATTTCTAACCCATTTTTTGCACCTCTCTATCCTTTTTAAAGCAGTTTTTGTCCTCTTCTGAACCATTTTTGCGCATCTGTACCCCTTTTATGCTGTCTTTAGCCTTTTCTGAACGTTTTTTGCACATCTCTAACCCTGTTTTGCCCATTTCGCACACTTTTTATACCATCTTTGGCCTTTTGTAACCCATTTTTACATATCTAACCCATTTGAAGTCATATTTGTCTGTTTCTAACCCATTTTTACGCATCTCCAACCCTTTTGAAGCCATCTTTGGCCATTTCTAATCAGTTTTTTTACACATCTGTACTCCTTTTTAGGTCATCTTTATTTCTAACCCATCTTTGCAAAACTCTAACCCTTTTGAAGCCATCTTTGGCCATTTCTAACCCATTTCTGCACATCTCTTACCACTTTTAAGCCGTCTTTGGCCATTTCTTAACCCATTTTTGCACAACTCTAGGAAGTTTTAAGTCATCTTTGGCCATTTCTAACCCATTTTTTGCACATCTCTAGCATTTTATAAGCCATCTTGGGACATTTCTAACCCTTTTTTGCACAAAAACCCCTTTTGAATCCATCTTTGGCCATTTAAAGGCAGTTTTTGCATATCTCTTACCATTCTTAAGCCATCTTTGGACATTTCTAACCCATTTTTGCACATCTCTATCTCTTTTGATGGCATCTTTGGCCATTTCTAACCATTCTTGCAAACCTCTAAACCTTTTGAAGTAATATTTGGCCTTTTCGGACCCAGTTTTGAGCTTCTCTAAACGTTCCTAAGCCATCTATGGCCATTTCAAACCCATTTTTCCAAATCTCTAACCCTTTTGAAGCCATCTTTAGCCATTTCAAACCAGTTTTTTTACACATCTGTACTCCTTTTTAGGTCATCTTTATTTCTAACCCATTTTTGCACACCTCTAACCCTTTTGAAGCCAACTTTGGCCATTTCTACACCATTTTTGAACACCTCTAAACCTTTTGAAGTAATATTTGGCCATTTCTAAACCATTTTTGCACATATCTAAACCTTTTGAAGCAGTCTTTGTTCATTTCAAACCAGGTTTTTTACACATCTTTACTCCTTCTTATGTCATCGTTATTTCTAACCCATTTTTGCACAACTCTAACCCTTTTGAAGCCAACTTTGGCCATTTCTAACTCATTTGTGCACATGTCTAACCCTTTTGAAGCCATTTTTGGCCTTTTCTAACCCATTTTTTGTGCAACTCTTTTCTTTTTGAAGCCTTTTTTTGCCTCTTCTAAACTGTTTTTGCACATCAGTACCCCCTTTTAAGCTATCTTTAGCCATTTCTGAGCCATTTTTGCACATCTCTAACCCAGTTTTGCCCATTTCTCACACTTTTTAATCCTTCTTTGGCCGTTTCTAACCCATTTTTTTGCATCTCTATTCCTTTTGAAGCCATCTTTGGCAATTTCTAACCCATTTTTGCACATCTTTTACACTTCTTATGCCATCTTTGGCCTTTTCTAACTGTTTTTTGCACAGCTCTATCTCTTTTGAAGCCATCTTTGGCCTTTTCTAACCCATTTTTGCACAACTCTAAACCTTCTGAAGCCGTCTTTGGCCATTTCAAACCCATTTTTCACATCTCTTACACTTCTTATGCCATCTTTGGCCTTTTCCAACCGTCTTTTGCACATCTCTATGTCTTTTGAAGCCATCCTTGGCCATTTCTACCCATTTTTGCACACCTCTAATCCTTTTGAAGCAATATTTGGACTTTTGTAACCCGTTGTTTGAAGTTCTCTAAACGTTTCTAATCCGTCTATGGCGATTTCTAACCCATTCTTGCACATCTCTTACCCTTTTGAAGCCAACTGTGTCCATTTCTAACCCATTTTTGCACATCTCTTTCCCTTTTGAAGCCAACTGTGGCCATTTCTAACCCATTTTTGCGCATCTCTTACCCTTTTGAAGCCAACTGTGGCCATTTCTAACCCATTTTTGCGCATCTCTTTCCCTTTTGAAGCCAACTGTGGCCATTTCTAACCCATTTTTTGCACCTCTCTATCCTTTTTAAAGCAGTTTTTGTCCTCTTCTGAACCATTTTTGCGCATCTGTACCCCTTTTATGCTGTCTTTAGCCTTTTCTGAACGTTTTTTGCACATCTCTAACCCTGTTTTGCCCATTTCGCACACTTTTTATACCATCTTTGGCCTTTTGTAACCCATTTTTACATATCTAACCCATTTGAAGTCATATTTGTCTGTTTCTAACCCATTTTTACGCATCTCCAACCCTTTTGAAGCCATCTTTGGCCATTTCTAATCAGTTTTTTTACACATCTGTACTCCTTTTTAGGTCATCTTTATTTCTAACCCATCTTTGCAAAACTCTAACCCTTTTGAAGCCATCTTTGGCCATTTCTAACCCATTTCTGCACATCTCTTACCACTTTTAAGCCGTCTTTGGCCATTTCTTAACCCATTTTTGCACAACTCTAGGAAGTTTTAAGTCATCTTTGGCCATTTCTAACCCATTTTTTGCACATCTCTAGCATTTTATAAGCCACCTTGGGACATTTCTAACCCTTTTTTGCACAAAAACCCCTTTTGAATCCATCTTTGGCCATTTAAAGGCAGTTTTTGCATATCTCTTACCATTCTTAAGCCATCTTTGGACATTTCTAACCCATTTTTGCACATCTCTATCTCTTTTGATGGCATCTTTGGCCATTTCTAACCATTCTTGCAAACCTCTAAACCTTTTGAAGTAATATTTGGCCTTTTCGGACCCAGTTTTGAGCTTCTCTAAACGTTCCTAAGCCATCTATGGCCATTTCAAACCCATTTTTCCAAATCTCTAACCCTTTTGAAGCCATCTTTAGCCATTTCAAACCAGTTTTTTTACACATCTGTACTCCTTTTTAGGTCATCTTTATTTCTAACCCATTTTTGCACACCTCTAACCCTTTTGAAGCCAACTTTGGCCATTTCTACACCATTTTTGAACACCTCTAAACCTTTTGAAGTAATATTTGGCCATTTCTAAACCATTTCTGCACATATCTAAACCTTTTGAAGCAGTCTTTGTCCATTTCAAACCAGGTTTTTTACACATCTTTACTCCTTCTTATGTCATCGTTATTTCTAACCCATTTTTGCACAACTCTAACCCTTTTGAAGCCAACTTTGGCCATTTCTAACTCATTTGTGCACATGTCTAACCCTTTTGAAGCCATTTTTGGCCTTTTCTAACCCATTTTTTGTGCAACTCTTTTCTTTTTGAAGCCTTTTTTTGCCTCTTCTAAACTGTTTTTGCACATCAGTACCCCCTTTTAAGCTATCTTTAGCCATTTCTGAGCCATTTTTGCACATCTCTAACCCAGTTTTGCCCATTTCTCACACTTTTTAATCCTTCTTTGGCCGTTTCTAACCCATTTTTTTGCATCTCTATTCCTTTTGAAGCCATCTTTGGCAATTTCTAACCCATTTTTGCACATCTTTTACACTTCTTATGCCATCTTTGGCCTTTTCTAACTGTTTTTTGCACAGCTCTATCTCTTTTGAAGCCATCTTTGGCCTTTTCTAACCCGTTTTTGCACAACTCTAAACCTTCTGAAGCCGTCTTTGGCCATTTCAAACCCATTTTTCACATCTCTTACACTTCTTATGCCATCTTTGGCCTTTTCCAACCGTCTTTTGCACATCTCTATGTCTTTTGAAGCCATCCTTGGCCATTTCTACCCATTTTTGCACACCTCTAATCCTTTTGAAGCAATATTTGGACTTTTGTAACCCGTTGTTTGAAGTTCTCTAAACGTTTCTAATCCGTCTATGGCGATTTCTAACCCATTTTGCACATCTCTTACCCTTTTGAAGCCAACTGTGTCCATTTCTAACCCATTTTTGCGCATCTCTTTCCCTTTTGAAGCCAACTGTGGCCATTTCTAACCCATTTTTTTACATCTCTATCCTTTTTAAAGCAGTTTTTGTCCTCTTCTGAACCATTTTTGCGCATCTGTACCCCTTTTATGCTGTCTTTAGCCTTTTCTGAACGTTTTTTGCACATCTCTAACCCTGTTTTGCCCATTTCGCACACTTTTTATACCATCTTTGGCCTTTTGTAACCCATTTTTACATATCTAACCCATTTGAAGTCATATTTGTCTGTTTCTAACCCATTTTTACGCATCTCCTGCCCTTTTGAAGCCATCTTTGGCCATTTCTAATCAGTTTTTTTACACATCTGTACTCCTTTTTAGGTCATCTTTATTTCTAACCCATCTTTGCAAAACTCTAACCCTTTTGAATCCATCTTTGGCCATTTCTAACCCATTTCTGCACATCTCTTACCACTTTTAAGCCGTCTTTGGCCATTTCTTAACCCATTTTTGCACAACTCTAGGAAGTTTTAAGTCATCTTTGGCCATTTCTAACCCATTTTTTGCACATCTCTAGCATTTTATAAGCCATCTTGGGACATTTCTAACCCTTTTTTGCACAAAAACCCCTTTTGAATCCATCTTTGGCCATTTAAAGGCAGTTTTTGCATATCTCTTACCATTCTTAAGCCATCTTTGGACATTTCTAACCCATTTTTGCACATCTCTATCTCTTTTGATGGCATCTTTGGCCATTTCTAACCATTCTTGCAAACCTCTAAACCTTTTGAAGTAATATTTGGCCTTTTCGGACCCAGTTTTGAGCTTCTCTAAACGTTCCTAAGCCATCTATGGCCATTTCAAACCCATTTTTCCAAATCTCTAACCCTTTTGAAGCCATCTTTAGCCATTTCAAACCAGTTTTTTTACACATCTGTACTCCTTTTTAGGTCATCTTTATTTCTAACCCATTTTTGCACACCTCTAACCCTTTTGAAGCCAACTTTGGCCATTTCTACACCATTTTTGAACACCTCTAAACCTTTTGAAGTAATATTTGGCCATTTCTAAACCATTTTTGCACATATCTAAACCTTTTGAAGCAGTCTTTGTTCATTTCAAACCAGGTTTTTTACACATCTTTACTCCTTCTTATGTCATCGTTATTTCTAACCCATTTTTGCACAACTCTAACCCTTTTGAAGCCAACTTTGGCCATTTCTAACTCATTTGTGCACATGTCTAACCCTTTTGAAGCCATTTTTGGCCTTTTCTAACCCATTTTTTGTGCAACTCTTTTCTTTTTGAAGCCTTTTTTTGCCTCTTCTAAACTGTTTTTGCACATCAGTACCCCCTTTTAAGCTATCTTTAGCCATTTCTGAGCCATTTTTGCACATCTCTAACCCAGTTTTGCCCATTTCTCACACTTTTTAATCCTTCTTTGGCCGTTTCTAACCCATTTTTTTGCATCTCTATTCCTTTTGAAGCCATCTTTGGCAATTTCTAACCCATTTTTGCACATCTTTTACACTTCTTATGCCATCTTTGGCCTTTTCTAACTGTTTTTTGCACAGCTCTATCTCTTTTGAAGCCATCTTTGGCCTTTTCTAACCCATTTTTGCACAACTCTAAACCTTCTGAAGCCGTCTTTGGCCATTTCAAACCCATTTTTCACATCTCTTACACTTCTTATGCCATCTTTGGCCTTTTCCAACCGTCTTTTGCACATCTCTATGTCTTTTGAAGCCATCCTTGGCCATTTCTACCCATTTTTGCACACCTCTAATCCTTTTGAAGCAATATTTGGACTTTTGTAACCCGTTGTTTGAAGTTCTCTAAACGTTTCTAATCCGTCTATGGCGATTTCTAACCCATTCTTGCACATCTCTTACCCTTTTGAAGCCAACTGTGTCCATTTCTAACCCATTTTTGCACATCTCTTTCCCTTTTGAAGCCAACTGTGGCCATTTCTAACCCATTTTTGCGCATCTCTTACCCTTTTGAAGCCAACTGTGGCCATTTCTAACCCATTTTTGCGCATCTCTTTCCCTTTTGAAGCCAACTGTGGCCATTTCTAACCCATTTTTTGCACCTCTCTATCCTTTTTAAAGCAGTTTTTGTCCTCTTCTGAACCATTTTTGCGCATCTGTACCCCTTTTATGCTGTCTTTAGCCTTTTCTGAACGTTTTTTGCACATCTCTAACCCTGTTTTGCCCATTTCGCACACTTTTTATACCATCTTTGGCCTTTTGTAACCCATTTTTACATATCTAACCCATTTGAAGTCATATTTGTCTGTTTCTAACCCATTTTTACGCATCTCCAACCCTTTTGAAGCCATCTTTGGCCATTTCTAATCAGTTTTTTTACACATCTGTACTCCTTTTTAGGTCATCTTTATTTCTAACCCATCTTTGCAAAACTCTAACCCTTTTGAAGCCATCTTTGGCCATTTCTAACCCATTTCTGCACATCTCTTACCACTTTTAAGCCGTCTTTGGCCATTTCTTAACCCATTTTTGCACAACTCTAGGAAGTTTTAAGTCATCTTTGGCCATTTCTAACCCATTTTTTGCACATCTCTAGCATTTTATAAGCCATCTTGGGACATTTCTAACCCTTTTTTGCACAAAAACCCCTTTTGAATCCATCTTTGGCCATTTAAAGGCAGTTTTTGCATATCTCTTACCATTCTTAAGCCATCTTTGGACATTTCTAACCCATTTTTGCACATCTCTATCTCTTTTGATGGCATCTTTGGCCATTTCTAACCATTCTTGCAAACCTCTAAACCTTTTGAAGTAATATTTGGCCTTTTCGGACCCAGTTTTGAACTTCTCTAAACGTTCCTAAGCCATCTATGGCCATTTCAAACCCATTTTTCCAAATCTCTAACCCTTTTGAAGCCATCTTTAGCCATTTCAAACCAGTTTTTTTACACATCTGTACTCCTTTTTAGGTCATCTTTATTTCTAACCCATTTTTGCACACCTCTAACCCTTTTGAAGCCAACTTTGGCCATTTCTACACCATTTTTGAACACCTCTAAACCTTTTGAAGTAATATTTGGCCATTTCTAAACCATTTTTGCACATATCTAAACCTTTTGAAGCAGTCTTTGTCCATTTCAAACCAGGTTTTTTACACATCTTTACTCCTTCTTATGTCATCGTTATTTCTAACCCATTTTTGCACAACTCTAACCCTTTTGAAGCCAACTTTGGCCATTTCTAACTCATTTGTGCACATGTCTAACCCTTTTGAAGCCATTTTTGGCCTTTTCTAACCCATTTTTTGTGCAACTCTTTTCTTTTTGAAGCCTTTTTTTGCCTCTTCTAAACTGTTTTTGCACATCAGTACCCCCTTTTAAGCTATCTTTAGCCATTTCTGAGCCATTTTTGCACATCTCTAACCCAGTTTTGCCCATTTCTCACACTTTTTAATCCTTCTTTGGCCGTTTCTAACCCATTTTTTTGCATCTCTATTCCTTTTGAAGCCATCTTTGGCAATTTCTAACCCATTTTTGCACATCTTTTACACTTCTTATGCCATCTTTGGCCTTTTCTAACTGTTTTTTGCACAGCTCTATCTCTTTTGAAGCCATCTTTGGCCTTTTCTAACCCGTTTTTGCACAACTCTAAACCTTCTGAAGCCGTCTTTGGCCATTTCAAACCCATTTTTCACATCTCTTACACTTCTTATGCCATCTTTGGCCTTTTCCAACCGTCTTTTGCACATCTCTATGTCTTTTGAAGCCATCCTTGGCCATTTCTACCCATTTTTGCACACCTCTAATCCTTTTGAAGCAATATTTGGACTTTTGTAACCCGTTGTTTGAAGTTCTCTAAACGTTTCTAATCCGTCTATGGCGATTTCTAACCCATTTTGCACATCTCTTACCCTTTTGAAGCCAACTGTGTCCATTTCTAACCCATTTTTGCGCATCTCTTTCCCTTTTGAAGCCAACTGTGGCCATTTCTAACCCATTTTTTTACATCTCTATCCTTTTTAAAGCAGTTTTTGTCCTCTTCTGAACCATTTTTGCGCATCTGTACCCCTTTTATGCTGTCTTTAGCCTTTTCTGAACGTTTTTTGCACATCTCTAACCCTGTTTTGCCCATTTCGCACACTTTTTATACCATCTTTGGCCTTTTGTAACCCATTTTTACATATCTAACCCATTTGAAGTCATATTTGTCTGTTTCTAACCCATTTTTACGCATCTCCTGCCCTTTTGAAGCCATCTTTGGCCATTTCTAATCAGTTTTTTTACACATCTGTACTCCTTTTTAGGTCATCTTTATTTCTAACCCATCTTTGCAAAACTCTAACCCTTTTGAATCCATCTTTGGCCATTTCTAACCCATTTCTGCACATCTCTTACCACTTTTAAGCCGTCTTTGGCCATTTCTTAACCCATTTTTGCACAACTCTAGGAAGTTTTAAGTCATCTTTGGCCATTTCTAACCCATTTTTTGCACATCTCTAGCATTTTTTAAGCCATCTTGGGACATTTCTAACCCTTTTTTGCACAAAAACCCCTTTTGAATCCATCTTTGGCCATTTAAAGGCAGTTTTTGCATATCTCTTACCATTCTTAAGCCATCTTTGGACATTTCTAACCCATTTTTGCACATCTCTATCTCTTTTGATGGCATCTTTGGCCATTTCTAACCATTCTTGCAAACCTCTAAACCTTTTGAAGTAATATTTGGCCTTTTCGGACCCAGTTTTGAACTTCTCTAAACGTTCCTAAGCCATCTATGGCCATTTCAAACCCATTTTTCCAAATCTCTAACCCTTTTGAAGCCATCTTTAGCCATTTCAAACCAGTTTTTTTACACATCTGTACTCCTTTTTAGGTCATCTTTATTTCTAACCCATTTTTGCACACCTCTAACCCTTTTGAAGCCAACTTTGGCCATTTCTACACCATTTTTGAACACCTCTAAACCTTTTGAAGTAATATTTGGCCATTTCTAAACCATTTTTGCACATATCTAAACCTTTTGAAGCAGTCTTTGTCCATTTCAAACCAGGTTTTTTACACATCTTTACTCCTTTTTGTGTCATCGTTATTTCTAACCCATTTTTGCACAACTCTAACCCTTTTGAAGCCAACTTTGGCCATTTCTAACTCATTTGTGCACATGTCTAACCCTTTTGAAGCCATTTTTGGCCTTTTCTAACCCATTTTTTGTGCAACTCTTTTCTTTTTGAAGCCTTTTTTTGCCTCTTCTAAACTGTTTTTGCACATCAGTACCCCCTTTTAAGCTATCTTTAGCCATTTCTGAGCCATTTTTGCACATCTCTAACCCAGTTTTGCCCATTTCTCACACTTTTTAATCCTTCTTTGGCCGTTTCTAAGCCATTTTTTTTGCATCTCTATTCCTTTTGAAGCCATCTTTGGCAATTTCTAACCCATTTTTGCCCATCTTTTACACTTCTTATGCCATCTTTGGCCTTTTCTAACTGTTTTTTGCACAGCTCTATCTCTTTTGAAGCCATCTTTGGCCTTTTCTAACCCGTTTTTGCACAACTCTAAACCTTCTGAAGCCGTCTTTGGCCATTTCAAACCCATTTTTCACATCTCTTACACTTCTTATGCCATCTTTGGCCTTTTCCAACCGTCTTTTGCACATCTCTATGTCTTTTGAAGCCATCCTTGGCCATTTCTACCCATTTTTGCACACCTCTAATCCTTTTGAAGCAATATTTGGACTTTTGTAACCCGTTGTTTGAAGTTCTCTAAACGTTTCTAATCCGTCTATGGCGATTTCTAACCCATTTTGCACATCTCTTACCCTTTTGAAGCCAACTGTGTCCATTTCTAACCCATTTTTGCGCATCTCTTTCCCTTTTGAAGCCAACTGTGGCCATTTCTAACCCATTTTTTTACATCTCTATCCTTTTTAAAGCAGTTTTTGTCCTCTTCTGAACCATTTTTGCGCATCTGTACCCCTTTTATGCTGTCTTTAGCCTTTTCTGAACGTTTTTTGCACATCTCTAACCCTGTTTTGCCCATTTCTCACACTTTTTAAACCATCTTTGGCCTTTTGTAACCCATTTTTACATATCTAACCCATTTGAAGTCATATTTGTCTGTTTCTAACCCATTTTTACGCATCTCCAACCCTTTTGAAGCCATCTTTGGCCATTTCTAATCAGTTTTTTTACACATCTGTACTCCTTTTTAGGTCATCTTTATTTCTAACCCATCTTTGCAAAACTCTAACCCTTTTGAAGCCATCTTTGGCCATTTCTAACCCATTTCTGCACATCTCTTACCACTTTTAAGCCGTCTTTGGCCATTTCTTAACCCATTTTTGCACAACTCTAGGAAGTTTTAAGTCATCTTTGGCCATTTCTAACCCATTTTTTGCACATCTCTAGCATTTTATAAGCCATCTTGGGACATTTCTAACCCTTTTTTGCACAAAAACCCCTTTTGAATCCATCTTTGGCCATTTAAAGGCAGTTTTTGCATATCTCTTACCATTCTTAAGCCATCTTTGGACATTTCTAACCCATTTTTGCACATCTCTATCTCTTTTGATGGCATCTTTGGCCATTTCTAACCATTCTTGCAAACCTCTAAACCTTTTGAAGTAATATTTGGCCTTTTCGGACCCAGTTTTGAACTTCTCTAAACGTTCCTAAGCCATCTATGGCCATTTCAAACCCATTTTTCCAAATCTCTAACCCTTTTGAAGCCATCTTTAGCCATTTCAAACCAGTTTTTTTACACATCTGTACTCCTTTTTAGGTCATCTTTATTTCTAACCCATTTTTGCACACCTCTAACCCTTTTGAAGCCAACTTTGGCCATTTCTACACCATTTTTGAACACCTCTAAACCTTTTGAAGTAATATTTGGCCATTTCTAAACCATTTTTGCACATATCTAAACCTTTTGAAGCAGTCTTTGTCCATTTCAAACCAGGTTTTTTACACATCTTTACTCCTTTTTGTGTCATCGTTATTTCTAACCCATTTTTGCACAACTCTAACCCTTTTGAAGCCAACTTTGGCCATTTCTAACTCATTTGTGCACATGTCTAACCCTTTTGAAGCCATTTTTGGCCTTTTCTAACCCATTTTTTGTGCAACTCTTTTCTTTTTGAAGCCTTTTTTTGCCTCTTCTAAACTGTTTTTGCACATCAGTACCCCCTTTTAAGCTATCTTTAGCCATTTCTGAGCCATTTTTGCACATCTCTAACCCAGTTTTGCCCATTTCTCACACTTTTTAATCCTTCTTTGGCCGTTTCTAACCCATTTTTTTGCATCTCTATTCCTTTTGAAGCCATCTTTGGCAATTTCTAACCCATTTTTGCACATCTTTTACACTTCTTATGCCATCTTTGGCCTTTTCTAACTGTTTTTTGCACAGCTCTATCTCTTTTGAAGCCATCTTTGGCCTTTTCTAACCCGTTTTTGCACAACTCTAAACCTTCTGAAGCCGTCTTTGGCCATTTCAAACCCATTTTTCACATCTCTTACACTTCTTATGCCATCTTTGGCCTTTTCCAACCGTCTTTTGCACATCTCTATGTCTTTTGAAGCCATCCTTGGCCATTTCTACCCATTTTTGCACACCTCTAATCCTTTTGAAGCAATATTTGGACTTTTGTAACCCGTTGTTTGAAGTTCTCTAAACGTTTCTAATCCGTCTATGGCGATTTCTAACCCATTTTGCACATCTCTTACCCTTTTGAAGCCAACTGTGTCCATTTCTAACCCATTTTTGCGCATCTCTTTCCCTTTTGAAGCCAACTGTGGCCATTTCTAACCCATTTTTTTACATCTCTATCCTTTTTAAAGCAGTTTTTGTCCTCTTCTGAACCATTTTTGCGCATCTGTACCCCTTTTATGCTGTCTTTAGCCTTTTCTGAACGTTTTTTGCACATCTCTAACCCTGTTTTGCCCATTTCTCACACTTTTTATACCATCTTTGGCCTTTTGTAACCCATTTTTACATATCTAACCCATTTGAAGTCATATTTGTCTGTTTCTAACCCATTTTTACGCATCTCCAACCCTTTTGAAGCCATCTTTGGCCATTTCTAATCAGTTTTTTTACACATCTGTACTCCTTTTTAGGTCATCTTTATTTCTAACCCATCTTTGCAAAACTCTAACCCTTTTGAAGCCATCTTTGGCCATTTCTAACCCATTTCTGCACATCTCTTACCACTTTTAAGCCGTCTTTGGCCATTTCTTAACCCATTTTTGCACAACTCTAGGAAGTTTTAAGTCATCTTTGGCCATTTCTAACCCATTTTTTGCACATCTCTAGCATTTTATAAGCCATCTTGGGACATTTCTAACCCTTTTTTACACAAAAACCCCTTTTGAATCCATCTTTGGCCATTTAAAGGCAGTTTTTGCATATCTCTTACCATTCTTAAGCCATCTTTGGACATTTCTAACCCATTTTTGCACATCTCTATCTCTTTTGATGGCATCTTTGGTCATTTCTCACCATTCTTGCAAACCTCTAAACCTTTTGAAGTAATATTTGGCCTTTTCGGACCCAGTTTTGAACTTCTCTAAACGTTCCTAAGCCATCTATGGCCATTTCAAACCCATTTTTCCAAATCTCTAACCCTTTTGAAGCCATCTTTAGCCATTTCAAACCAGTTTTTTTACACATCTGTACTCCTTTTTAGGTCATCTTTATTTCTAACCCATTTTTGCACACCTCTAACCCTTTTGAAGCCAACTTTGGCCATTTCTACACCATTTTTGAACACCTCTAAACCTTTTGAAGTAATATTTGGCCATTTCTAAACCATTTTTGCACATATCTAAACCTTTTGAAGCAGTCTTTGTCCATTTCAAACCAGGTTTTTTACACATCTTTACTCCTTTTTGTGTCATCGTTATTTCTAACCCATTTTTGCACAACTCTAACCCTTTTGAAGCCAACTTTGGCCATTTCTAACTCATTTGTGCACATGTCTAACCCTTTTGAAGCCATTTTTGGCCTTTTCTAACCCATTTTTTGTGCAACTCTTTTCTTTTTGAAGCCTTTTTTTGCCTCTTCTAAACTGTTTTTGCACATCAGTACCCCCTTTTAAGCTATCTTTAGCCATTTCTGAGCCATTTTTGCACATCTCTAACCCAGTTTTGCCCATTTCTCACACTTTTTAATCCTTCTTTGGCCGTTTCTAACCCATTTTTTTGCATCTCTATTCCTTTTGAAGCCATCTTTGGCAATTTCTAACCCATTTTTGCACATCTTTTACACTTCTTATGCCATCTTTGGCCTTTTCTAACTGTTTTTTGCACAGCTCTATCTCTTTTGAAGCCATCTTTGGCCTTTTCTAACCCGTTTTTGCACAACTCTAAACCTTCTGAAGCCGTCTTTGGCCATTTCAAACCCATTTTTCACATCTCTTACACTTCTTATGCCATCTTTGGCCTTTTCCAACCGTCTTTTGCACATCTCTATGTCTTTTGAAGCCATCCTTGGCCATTTCTACCCATTTTTGCACACCTCTAATCCTTTTGAAGCAATATTTGGACTTTTGTAACCCGTTGTTTGAAGTTCTCTAAACGTTTCTAATCCGTCTATGGCGATTTCTAACCCATTTTGCACATCTCTTACCCTTTTGAAGCCAACTGTGTCCATTTCTAACCCATTTTTGCGCATCTCTTTCCCTTTTGAAGCCAACTGTGGCCATTTCTAACCCATTTTTTTACATCTCTATCCTTTTTAAAGCAGTTTTTGTCCTCTTCTGAACCATTTTTGCGCATCTGTACCCCTTTTATGCTGTCTTTAGCCTTTTCTGAACGTTTTTTGCACATCTCTAACCCTGTTTTGCCCATTTCTCACACTTTTTAAACCATCTTTGGCCTTTTGTAACCCATTTTTTACATATCTAACCCATTTGAAGTCATATTTGTCTGTTTCTAACCCATTTTTACGCATCTCCAACCCTTTTGAAGCCATCTTTGGCCATTTCTAATCAGTTTTTTTACACATCTGTACTCCTTTTTAGGTCATCTTTATTTCTAACCCATCTTTGCAAAACTCTAACCCTTTTGAAGCCATCTTTGGCCATTTCTAACCCATTTCTGCACATCTCTTACCACTTTTAAGCCGTCTTTGGCCATTTCTTAACCCATTTTTGCACAACTCTAGGAAGTTTTAAGTCATCTTTGGCCATTTCTAACCCATTTTTTGCACATCTCTAGCATTTTATAAGCCATCTTGGGACATTTCTAACCCTTTTTTGCACAAAAACCCCTTTTGAATCCATCTTTGGCCATTTAAAAGGCAGTTTTTGCATATCTCTTACCATTCTTAAGCCATCTTTGGACATTTCTAACCCATTTTGCACATCTCTATCTCTTTTGATGGCATCTTTGGCCATTTCTAACCATTCTTGCAAACCTCTAAACCTTTTGAAGTAATATTTGGCCTTTTCGGACCCAGTTTTGAACTTCTCTAAACGTTCCTAAGCCATCTATGGCCATTTCAAACCCATTTTTCCAAATCTCTAACCCTTTTGAAGCCATCTTTAGCCATTTCAAACAGTTTTTTTACACATCTGTACTCCTTTTTAGGTCATCTTTATTTCTAACCCATTTTTGCACACCTCTAACCCTTTTGAA
This sequence comes from Lathamus discolor, assembly GCF_037157495.1. Classification (NCBI taxonomy): domain Eukaryota; kingdom Metazoa; phylum Chordata; class Aves; order Psittaciformes; family Psittacidae; genus Lathamus; species Lathamus discolor. Next base: position 77,221 of record NW_027069137.1, read on the forward strand.
GCCAACTTTGGCCATTTCTACACCATTTTTGAACACCTCTAAACCTTTTGAAGTAATATTTGGCCATTTCTAAACCATTTTTGCACATATCTAAACCTTTTGAAGCAGTCTTTGTCCATTTCAAACCAGGTTTTTTTACACATCTTTACTCCTTCTTATGTCCATCGTTATTTCTAACCCATTTTTGCACAACTCTAACCCTTTTGAAGCCAACTTTGGCCATTTCTAACTCATTTGTGCACATGTCTAACCCTTTTGAAGCCATTTTTGGCCTTTTCTAACCCATTTTTTGTGCAACTCTTTTCTTTTTGAAGCCTTTTTTTGCCTCTTCTAAACTGTTTTTTGCACATCAGTACCCCCTTTTAAGCTATCTTTAGCCATTTCTGAGCCATTTTTGCACATCTCTAACCCAGTTTTGCCCATTTCTCACACTTTTTAATCCTTCTTTGGCCGTTTCTAACCCATTTTTTTGCATCTCTATTCCTTTTGAAGCCATCTTTGGCAATTTCTAACCCATTTTTTGCACATCTTTTACACTTCTTATGCCATCTTTGGCCTTTTCTAACTGTTTTTTTGCACAGCTCTATCTCTTTTGAAGCCATCTTTGGCCTTTTCTAACCCGTTTTTGCACAACTCTAAACCTTCTGAAGCCGTCTTTGGCCATTTCAAACCCATTTTTCACATCTCTTACACTTCTTATGCCATCTTTGGCCTTTTTCCAACCGTCTTTTGCACATCTCTATGTCTTTTGAAGCCATCCTTGGCCATTTCTACCCATTTTTGCACACCTCTAATCCTTTTGAAGCAATATTTGGACTTTTGTAACCCGTTGTTTGAAGTTCTCTAAACGTTTCTAATCCGTCTATGGCGATTTCTAACCCATTTTGCACATCTCTTACCCTTTTGAAGCCAACTGTGTCCATTTCTAACCCATTTTTGCGCATCTCTTTCCCTTTTGAAGCCAACTGTGGCGCATTTCTAACCCATTTTTTTACATCTCTATCCTTTTTAAAGCAGTTTTTGTCCTCTTCTGAACCATTTTTGCGCATCTGTACCCCTTTTATGCTGTCTTTAGCCTTTTCTGAACGTTTTTTGCACATCTCTAACCCTGTTTTGCCCATTTCGCACACTTTTTATACCATCTTTGGCCTTTTGTAACCCCATTTTTTACATATCTAACCCATTTGAAGTCATATTTGTCTGTTTCTAACCCATTTTTACGCATCTCCTGCCCTTTTGAAGCCATCTTTGGCCATTTCTAATCAGTTTTTTTACACATCTGTACTCCTTTTTAGGTCATCTTTATTTCTAACCCATCTTTGCAAACTCTAACCCTTTTGAATCCATCTTTGGCCATTTCTAACCCATTTCTGCACATCTCTTACCACTTTTAAGCCGTCTTTGGCCATTTCTTAACCCATTTTTGCACAACTCTAGGAAGTTTTAAGTCATCTTTGGCCATTTCTAACCCATTTTTTGCACATCTCTAGCATTTTATAAGCCATCTTGGGACATTTCTAACCCTTTTTTGCACAAAAACCCCTTTTGAATCCATCTTTGGCCATTTAAAGGCAGTTTTTGCATATCTCTTACCATTCTTAAGCCATCTTTGGACATTTCTAACCCATTTTTGCACATCTCTATCTCTTTTGATGGCATCTTTGGCCATTTCCTAACCATTCTTGCAAACCTCTAAACCTTTTGAAGTAATATTTGGCCTTTTCGGACCCAGTTTTGAACTTCTCTAAACGTTCCTAAGCCATCTATGGCCATTTCAAACCATTTTTCCAAATCTCTAACCCTTTTGAAGCCATCTTTAGCCATTTCAAACCAGTTTTTTTACACATCTGTACTCCTTTTTAGGTCATCTTTATTTCTAACCCATTTTGCACACCTCTAACCCTTTTGAAGCCAACTTTGGCCATTTCTACACCATTTTTTGAACACCTCTAAACCTTTTGAAGTAATATTTGGCCATTTCTAAACCATTTTTTGCACATATCTAAACCTTTTGAAGCAGTCTTTGTCCATTTCAAACCAGGTTTTTTACACATCTTTACTCCTTTTTGTGTCATCGTTATTTCTAACCCATTTTTGCACAACTCTAACCCTTTTGAAGCCAACTTTGGCCATTTCTAACTCATTTGTGCACATGTCTAACCCTTTTGAAGCCATTTTTGGCCTTTTCTAACCCATTTTTTGTGCAACTCTTTTCTTTTTGAAGCCTTTTTTTGCCTCTTCTAAACTGTTTTTGCACATCAGTACCCCCTTTTAAGCTAGTCTTTAGCCATTTCTGAGCCATTTTTGCACATCTCTAACCCAGTTTTGCCCATTTCTCACACTTTTTAATCCTTCTTTTGGCCGTTTCTAAGCCATTTTTTTTGCATCTCTATTCCTTTTGAAGCCATCTTTGGCAATTTCTAACCCATTTTTGCCCATCTTTTACACTTCTTATGCCATCTTTGGCCTTTTCTAACTGTTTTTTTGCACAGCTCTATCTCTTTTGAAGCCATCTTTGGCCTTTTCTAACCCGTTTTTGCACAACTCTAAACCTTCTGAAGCCGTCTTTGGCCATTTCAAACCATTTTTCACATCTCTTACACTTCTTATGCCATCTTTGGCCTTTTCCAACCGTCTTTTGCACATCTCTATGTCTTTTGAAGCCATCCTTGGCCATTTCTACCCATTTTTGCACACCTCCTAATCCTTTTGAAGCAATATTTGGACTTTTGTAACCCGTTGTTTGAAGTTCTCTAAACGTTTCTAATCCGTCTATGGCGATTTCTAACCCATTTTGCACATCTCTTACCCTTTTGAAGCCAACTGTGGTCCATTTCTAACCCATTTTTTGCGCATCTCTTTCCCTTTTGAAGCCAACTGTGGCCATTTCTAACCCATTTTTTTACATCTCTATCCTTTTTAAAGCAGTTTTTGTCCTCTCTGAACCATTTTTGCGCATCTGTACCCCTTTTATGCTGTCTTTAGCCTTTTCTGAACGTTTTTTTTGCACATCTCTAACCCTGTTTTTGCCCATTTCTCACACTTTTTAAACCATCTTTGGCCTTTTTGTAACCCATTTTTACATATCTAACCCATTTGAAGTCATATTTTGTCTGTTTCTAACCCATTTTTACGCATCTCCAACCCTTTTGAAGCCATCTTTGGCCATTTCTAATCAGTTTTTTTTACACATCTGTACTCCTTTTTAGGTCATCTTTATTTCTAACCCATCTTTGCAAAACTCTAACCCTTTTTGAAGCCATCTTTTGGCCATTTCTAACCCATTTCTGCACATCTCTTACCACTTTTAAGCCGTCTTTGGCCATTTCTTAACCCATTTTTGCACAACTCTAGGAAGTTTTAAGTCATCTTTGGCCATTTCTAACCCATTTTTTTGCACATCTCTAGCATTTTATAAGCCATCTTGGGACATTTCTAACCCTTTTTTGCACAAAAACCCCTTTTGAATCCATCTTTGGCCATTTAAAGGCAGTTTTTGCATATCTCTTACCATTCTTAAGCCATCTTTGGACATTTCTAACCCATTTTTGCACATCTCTATCTCTTTTGATGGCATCTTTGGCCATTTCTAACCATTCTTGCAAACCTCTAAACCTTTTGAAGTAATATTTGGCCTTTTCGGACCCAGTTTTGAACTTCTCTAAACGTTCCTAAGCCATCTATGGCCATTTCAAACCCATTTTTCAAATCTCTAACCCTTTTGAAGCCATCTTTAGCCATTTCAAACCAGTTTTTTTACACATCTGTACTCCTTTTTAGGTCATCTTTATTTCTAACCCATTTTTGCACACCTCTAACCCTTTTGAAGCCAACTTTGGCCATTTCTACACCATTTTTGAACACCTCTAAACCTTTTGAAGTAATATTTGGCCATTTCTAAACCATTTTTTGCACATATCTAAACCTTTTGAAGCAGTCTTTGTCCATTTCAAACCAGGTTTTTTACACATCTTTACTCCTTTTTGTGTCATCGTTATTTCTAACCCATTTTTGCACAACTCTAACCCTTTTGAAGCCAACTTTGGCCATTTCTAACTCATTTGTGCACATGTCTAACCCTTTTGAAGCCATTTTTGGCCTTTTCTAACCCATTTTTTGTGCAACTCTTTTCTTTTTGAAGCCTTTTTTTGCCTCTTCTAAACTGTTTTTGCACATCAGTACCCCCTTTTAAGCTATCTTTAGCCATTTCTGAGCCATTTTTGCACATCTCTAACCCAGTTTTTGCCCATTTCTCACACTTTTTAATCCTTCTTTGGCCGTTTCTAACCCATTTTTTTGCATCTCTATTCCTTTTGAAGCCATCTTTGGCAATTTCTAACCCATTTTTGCACATCTTTTACACTTCTTATGCCATCTTTGGCCTTTTCTAACTGTTTTTTGCACAGCTCTATCTCTTTTGAAGCCATCTTTGGCCTTTTCTAACCCGTTTTTGCACAACTCTAAACCTTCTGAAGCCGTCTTTGGCCATTTCAAACCCATTTTTCACATCTCTTACACTTCTTATGCCATCTTTGGCCTTTTCCAACCGTCTTTTGCACATCTCTATGTCTTTTGAAGCCATCCTTGGGCCATTTCTACCCATTTTTGCACACCTCTAATCCTTTTGAAGCAATATTTGGACTTTTGTAACCCGTTGTTTGAAGTTCTCTAAACGTTTCTAATCCGTCTATGGCGATTTCTAACCCATTTTGCACATCTCTTACCCTTTTGAAGCCAACTGTGTCCATTTCTAACCCATTTTTGCGCATCTCTTTCCCTTTTGAAGCCAACTGTGGCCATTTCTAACCCATTTTTTTACATCTCTATCCTTTTTAAAGCAGTTTTTTGTCCTCTTCTGAACCATTTTTGCGCATCTGTACCCCTTTTATGCTGTCTTTAGCCTTTTCTGAACGTTTTTTTGCACATCTCTAACCCTGTTTTGCCCATTTCTCACACTTTTTAAACCATCTTTGGCCTTTTGTAACCCATTTTTACATATCTAACCCATTTGAAGTCATATTTGTCTGTTTCTAACCCATTTTTACGCATCTCCAACCCTTTTGAAGCCATCTTTGGCCATTTCTAATCAGTTTTTTTTACACATCTGTACTCCTTTTTAGGTCATCTTTATTTCTAACCCATCTTTGCAAAACTCTAACCCTTTTGAAGCCATCTTTGGCCATTTCTAACCCATTTCTGCACATCTCTTACCACTTTTAAGCCGTCTTTGGCCATTTCTTAACCCATTTTTGCACAACTCTAGGAAGTTTTAAGTCATCTTTGGCCATTTCTAACCCATTTTTTTGCACATCTCTAGCATTTTATTAAGCCATCTTGGGACATTTCTAACCCTTTTTTACACAAAAACCCCTTTTGAATCCATCTTTGGCCATTTAAAGGCAGTTTTTGCATATCTCTTACCATTCTTAAGCCATCTTTGGACATTTCTAACCCATTTTTGCACATCTCTATCTCTTTTGATGGCATCTTTGGTCATTTCTCACATTCTTGCAAACCTCTAAACCTTTTGAAGTAATATTTGGCCTTTTTCGGACCCAGTTTTGAACTTCTCTAAACGTTCCTAAGCCATCTATGGCCATTTCAAACCCATTTTTCCAAATCTCTAACCCTTTTGAAGCCATCTTTAGCCATTTCAAACCAGTTTTTTTACACATCTGTACTCCTTTTTTAGGTCATCTTTATTTCTAACCCATTTTTGCACACCTCTAACCCTTTTGAAGCCAACTTTGGCCATTTCTACACCATTTTTGAACACCTCTAAACCTTTTGAAGTAATATTTGGCCATTTCTAAACCCATTTTTGCACATATCTAAACCTTTTGAAGCAGTCTTTGTCCATTTCAAACCAGGTTTTTTACACATCTTTACTCCTTTTTGTGTCATCGTTATTTCTAACCCATTTTTGCACAACTCTAACCCTTTTGAAGCCAACTTTGGCCATTTCTAACTCATTTGTGCACATGTCTAACCCTTTTGAAGCCATTTTTGGCCTTTTCTAACCCATTTTTTGTGCAACTCTTTTCTTTTTGAAGCCTTTTTTTGCCTCTTCTAAACTGTTTTTGCACATCAGTACCCCCCTTTTAAGCTATCTTTAGCCATTTCTGAGCCATTTTTGCACATCTCTAACCCAGTTTTGCCCATTTCTCACACTTTTTAATCCTTCTTTGGCCGTTTCTAACCCATTTTTTTGCATCTCTATTCCTTTTGAAGCCATCTTTGGCAATTTCTAACCCATTTTTGCACATCTTTTACACTTCTTATGCCATCTTTGGCCTTTTCTAACTGTTTTTTTGCACAGCTCTATCTCTTTTGAAGCCATCTTTGGCCTTTTCTAACCCGTTTTTGCACAACTCTAAAACCTTCTGAAGCCGTCTTTGGCCATTTCAAACCCATTTTTCACATCTCTTTACACTTCTTATGCCATCTTTGCCTTTTCCAACCGTCTTTTGCACATCTCTATGTCTTTTGAAGCCATCCTTGGCCATTTCTACCCATTTTTGCACACCTCTAATCCTTTTGAAGCAATATTTGGACTTTTGTAACCCGTTGTTTGAAGTTCTCTAAACGTTTCTAATCCGTCTATGGCGATTTCTAACCCATTTTGCACATCTCTTACCCTTTTGAAGCCAACTGTGTCCATTTCTTAACCCATTTTTGCGCATCTCTTTCCCTTTTGAAGCCAACTGTGGCCATTTCTAACCCATTTTTTTTACATCTCTATCCTTTTTAAAGCAGTTTTTGTCCTCTTCTGAACCATTTTTGCGCATCTGTACCCCTTTTATGCTGTCTTTAGCCTTTTCTGAACGTTTTTTGCACATCTCTAACCCTGTTTTGCCCATTTCTCACACTTTTTAACCATCTTTGGCCTTTTGTAACCCATTTTTACATATCTAACCCATTTGAAGTCATATTTGTCTGTTTCTAACCCATTTTTACGCATCTCCAACCCTTTTGAAGCCATCTTTGGCCATTTCTAATCAGTTTTTTTTACACATCTGTACTCCTTTTTTAGGTCATCTTTATTTCTAACCCATCTTTGCAAAACTCTAACCCTTTTGAAAGCCATCTTTGGCCATTTCTAACCCATTTCTGCACATCTCTTACCACTTTTAAGCCGTCTTTGGCCATTTCTTAACCCATTTTTTGCACAACTCTAGGAAGTTTTAAGTCATCTTTGGCCATTTCTAACCCATTTTTTGCACATCTCTAGCATTTTATAAGCCATCTTGGGACATTTCTAACCCTTTTTTGCACAAAAACCCCTTTTGAATCCATCTTTGGCCATTTAAAGGCAGTTTTTGCATATCTCTTACCATTCTTAAGCCATCTTTGGACATTTCTAACCCATTTTTGCACATCTCTATCTCTTTTGATGGCATCTTTGGCCATTTCTAACCATTCTTGCAAACCTCTAAACCTTTTGAAGTAATATTTGGCCTTTTCGGACCCAGTTTTGAACTTCTCTAAACGTTACTAAGCCATCTATGGCCATTTCAAACCCATTTTTCCAAATCTCTAACCCTTTTGAAGCCATCTTTAGCCATTTCAAACCAGTTTTTTTACACATCTGTACTCCTTTTTTAGGTCATCTTTATTTCTAACCCATTTTTGCACGACCTCTAACCCTTTTGAAAGCCAACTTTGGCCATTTCTACACCATTTTTGAACACCTCTAAACCTTTTTGAAGGTAATATTTGGCCATTTCTAAACCATTTTTTGCACATATCTAAACCTTTTGAAGCAGTCTTTGTCCATTTCAAACCAGGTTTTTTACACATCTTTACTCCTTTTTGTGTCATCGTTATTTCTAACCCATTTTTGCACAACTCTAACCCTTTTGAAGCCAACTTTGGCCATTTCTAACTCATTTGTGCACATGTCTAACCCTTTTGAAGCCATTTTTGGCCTTTTCTAACCCATTTTTTGTGCAACTCTTTTCTTTTTGAAGCCTTTTTTTGCCTCTTCTAAACTGTTTTTGCACATCAGTACCCCCTTTTAAGCTATCTTTAGCCATTTCTGAGCCATTTTTGCACATCTCTAACCCAGTTTTGCCCATTTCTCACACTTTTTAATCCTTCTTTGGCCGTTTCTAACCCATTTTTTTTGCATCTCTATTCCTTTTGAAGCCATCTTTGGCAATTTCTAACCCATTTTTTGCACATCTTTTACACTTCTTATGCCATCTTTGGCCTTTTCTAACTGTTTTTTGCACAGCTCTATCTCTTTTGAAGCCATCTTTGGCCTTTTCTAACCCGTTTTTGCACAACTCTAAACCTTCTGAAGCCGTCTTTGGCCATTTCAAACCCATTTTTCACATCTCTTACACTTCTTATGCCATCTTTGGCCTTTTCCAACCGTCTTTTGCACATCTCTATGTCTTTTGAAGCCATCCTTGGCCATTTCTACCCATTTTTGCACACCTCTAATCCTTTTGAAGCAATATTTGGACTTTTGTAACCCGTTGTTTGAAGTTCTCTAAACGTTTCTAATCCGTCTATGGCGATTTCTAACCCATTTTGCACATCTCTTACCCTTTTGAAGCCAACTGTGTCCATTTCTAACCCATTTTTGCGCATCTCTTTCCCTTTTGAAGCCAACTGTGGCCATTTCTAACCCATTTTTTTACATCTCTATCCTTTTTAAAGCAGTTTTTGTCCTCCTTCTGAACCATTTTTGCGCATCTGTACCCCTTTTATGCTGTCTTTAGCCTTTTCTGAACGTTTTTTGCACATCTCTAACCCTGTTTTGCCATTTCTCACACTTTTTATACCATCTTTGGCCTTTTGTAACCCATTTTTACATATCTAACCCATTTGAAGTCATATTTGTCTGTTTCTAACCCATTTTTACGCATCTCCAACCCCTTTTGAAGCCATCTTTGGCCATTTCTAATCAGTTTTTTTTACACATCTGTACTCCTTTTTAGGTCATCTTTATTTCTAACCCATCTTTGCAAAACTCTAACCCTTTTGAAGCCATCTTTGGCCATTTCTAACCCATTTCTGCACATCTCTTACCACTTTTAAGCCGTCTTTGGCCATTTCTTAACCCATTTTTGCACAACTCTAGAAGTTTTAAGTCATCTTTGGCCATTTCTAACCCATTTTTTGCACATCTCTAGCATTTTATAAGCCATCTTGGACATTTCTAACCCTTTTTTTACACAAAAACCCCTTTTGAATCCATCTTTGGCCATTTAAAGGCAGTTTTTGCATATCTCTTACCATTCTTAAGCCATCTTTGGACATTTCTAACCCATTTTTGCACATCTCTATCTCTTTTGATGGCATCTTTGGTCATTTCTCACCATTCTTGCAAACCTCTAAACCTTTTGAAGTAATATTTGGCCTTTTCGGACCCAGTTTTGAACTTCTCTAAACGTTCCTAAGCCATCTATGGCCATTTCAAACCCATTTTTCCAAATCTCTAACCCTTTTGAAGCCATCTTTAGCCATTTCAAACCAGTTTTTTTACACATCTGTACTCCTTTTTAGGTCATCTTTATTTCTAACCCATTTTTGCACACCTCTAACCCTTTTGAAGGCCATAATATTTGGCCATTTCTAAACCATTTTTGCACATATCTAAACCTTTTGAAGCAGTCTTTGTCCATTTCAAACCAGGTTTTTTACACATCTTTACTCCTTTTTGTGTCATCGTTATTTCTAACCCATTTTTGCACAACTCTAACCCTTTTGAAGCCAACTTTGGCCATTTCTAACTCATTTGTGCACATGTCTAACCCTTTTGAAGCCATTTTTGGCCTTTTCTAACCCATTTTTTGTGCAACTCTTTTCTTTTTGAAGCCTTTTTTTGCCTCTTCTAAACTGTTTTTGCACATCAGTACCCCCTTTTAAGCTATCTTTAGCCATTTCTGAGCCATTTTTGCACATCTCTAACCCAGTTTTGCCCATTTCTCACACTTTTTAATCCTTCTTTGGCCGTTTCTAACCCATTTTTTTGCATCTCTATTCCTTTTGAAGCCATCTTTGGCAATTTCTAACCCATTTTTGCACATCTTTTACACTTCTTATGCCATCTTTGGCCTTTTCTAACTGTTTTTTGCACAGCTCTATCTCTTTTGAAGCCATCTTTGGCCTTTTCTAACCCGTTTTTGCACAACTCTAAACCTTCTGAAGCCGTCTTTGGCCATTTCAAACCCATTTTTCACATCTCTTACACTTCTTATGCCATCTTTGGCCTTTTCCAACCGTCTTTTGCACATCTCTATGTCTTTTGAAGCCATCCTTGGCCATTTCTACCCATTTTTGCACACCTCTAATCCTTTTGAAGCAATATTTGGACTTTTGTAACCCGTTGTTTGAAGTTCTCTAAACGTTTCTAATCCGTCTATGGCGATTTCTAACCCATTTTGCACATCTCTTACCCTTTTGAAGCCAACTGTGTCCATTTCTAACCCATTTTTGCGCATCTCTTTCCCTTTTGAAGCCAACTGTGGCCATTTCTAACCCATTTTTTTACATCTCTATCCTTTTTAAAGCAGTTTTTGTCCTCTTCTGAACCATTTTTGCGCATCTGTACCCCTTTTATGCTGTCTTTAGCCTTTTCTGAACGTTTTTTGCACATCTCTAACCCTGTTTTGCCCATTTCTCACACTTTTTAAACCATCTTTGGCCTTTTGTAACCCATTTTTACATATCTAACCCATTTGAAGTCATATTTGTCTGTTTCTAACCCATTTTTACGCATCTCCAACCCTTTTGAAGCCATCTTTGGCCATTTCTAATCAGTTTTTTTACACATCTGTACTCCTTTTTAGGTCATCTTTATTTCTAACCCATCTTTGCAAAACTCTAACCCTTTTGAAGCCATCTTTGGCCATTTCTAACCCATTTCTGCACATCTCTTACCACTTTTAAGCCGTCTTTGGCCATTTCTTAACCCATTTTTGCACAACTCTAGGAAGTTTTAAGTCATCTTTGGCCATTTCTAACCCATTTTTTGCACATCTCTAGCATTTTATAAGCCATCTTGGGACATTTCTAACCCTTTTTTGCACAAAAACCCCTTTTGAATCCATCTTTGGCCATTTAAAGGCAGTTTTTGCATATCTCTTACCATTCTTAAGCCATCTTTGGACATTTCTAACCCATTTTTGCACATCTCTATCTCTTTTGATGGCATCTTTGGCCATTTCTAACCATTCTTGCAAACCTCTAAACCTTTTGAAGTAATATTTGGCCTTTTCGGACCCAGTTTTGAACTTCTCTAAACGTTCCTAAGCCATCTATGGCCATTTCAAACCCATTTTTCCAAATCTCTAACCCTTTTGAAGCCATCTTTAGCCATTTCAAACCAGTTTTTTTACACATCTGTACTCCTTTTTAGGTCATCTTTATTTCTAACCCATTTTTGCACACCTCTAACCCTTTTGAAGCCAACTTTGGCCATTTCTACACCATTTTTGAACACCTCTAAACCTTTTGAAGTAATATTTGGCCATTTCTAAACCATTTTTGCACATATCTAAACCTTTTGAAGCAGTCTTTGTCCATTTCAAACCAGGTTTTTTACACATCTTTACTCCTTTTTGTGTCATCGTTATTTCTAACCCATTTTTGCACAACTCTAACCCTTTTGAAGCCAACTTTGGCCATTTCTAACTCATTTGTGCACATGTCTAACCCTTTTGAAGCCATTTTTGGCCTTTTCTAACCCATTTTTTGTGCAACTCTTTTCTTTTTGAAGCCTTTTTTTGCCTCTTCTAAACTGTTTTTGCACATCAGTACCCCCTTTTAAGCTATCTTTAGCCATTTCTGAGCCATTTTTGCACATCTCTAACCCAGTTTTGCCCATTTCTCACACTTTTTAATCCTTCTTTGGCCGTTTCTAACCCATTTTTTTTGCATCTCTATTCCTTTTGAAGCCATCTTTGGCAATTTCTAACCCATTTTTGCACATCTTTTACACTTCTTATGCCATCTTTGGCCTTTTCTAACTGTTTTTTGCACAGCTCTATCTCTTTTGAAGCCATCTTTGGCCTTTTCTAACCCGTTTTTGCACAACTCTAAACCTTCTGAAGCCGTCTTTGGCCATTTCAAACCCATTTTTCACATCTCTTACACTTCTTATGCCATCTTTGGCCTTTTCCAACCGTCTTTTGCACATCTCTATGTCTTTTGAAGCCATCCTTGGCCATTTCTACCCATTTTTGCACACCTCTAATCCTTTTGAAGCAATATTTGGACTTTTGTAACCCGTTGTTTGAAGTTCTCTAAACGTTTCTAATCCGTCTATGGCGATTTCTAACCCATTTTGCACATCTCTTACCCTTTTGAAGCCAACTGTGTCCATTTCTAACCCATTTTTGCGCATCTCTTTCCCTTTTGAAGCCAACTGTGGCCATTTCTAACCCATTTTTTTACATCTCTATCCTTTTTAAAGCAGTTTTTGTCCTCTTCTGAACCATTTTTGCGCATCTGTACCCCTTTTATGCTGTCTTTAGCCTTTTCTGAACGTTTTTTGCACATCTCTAACCCTGTTTTGCCCATTTCGCACACTTTTTATACCATCTTTGGCCTTTTGTAACCCATTTTTACATATCTAACCCATTTGAAGTCATATTTGTCTGTTTCTAACCCATTTTTACGCATCTCCAGCCCTTTTGAAGCCATCTTTGGCCATTTCTAATCAGTTTTTTTACACATCTGTACTCCTTTTTAGGTCATCTTTATTTCTAACCCATCTTTGCAAAACTCTAACCCTTTTTAAGCCATCTTTGGCCATTTCTAACCCATTTCTGCACATCTCTTACCACTTTTAAGCCGTCTTTGGCCATTTCTTAACCCATTTTTGCACAACTCTAGGAAGTTTTAAGTCATCTTTGGCCATTTCTAACCCATTTTTTGCACATCTCTAGCATTTTATAAGCCATCTTGGGACATTTCTAACCCTTTTTTGCACAAAAACCCCTTTTGAATCCATCTTTGGCCATTTAAAGGCAGTTTTTGCATATCTCTTACCATTCTTAAGCCATCTTTGGACATTTCTAACCCATTTTTGCACATCTCTATCTCTTTTGATGGCATCTTTGGCCATTTCTAACCATTCTTGCAAACCTCTAAACCTTTTGAAGTAATATTTGGCCTTTTCGGACCCAGTTTTGAACTTCTCTAAACGTTCCTAAGCCATCTATGGCCATTTCAAACCCATTTTTCCAAATCTCTAACCCTTTTGAAGCCATCTTTAGCCATTTCAAACCAGTTTTTTTACACATCTGTACTCCTTTTTAGGTCATCTTTATTTCTAACCCATTTTTGCACACCTCTAACCCTTTTGAAGCCAACTTTGGCCATTTCTACACCATTTTTGAACACCTCTAAACCTTTTGAAGTAATATTTGGCCATTTCTAAACCATTTTTGCACATATCTAAACCTTTTGAAGCAGTCTTTGTCCATTTCAAACCAGGTTTTTTACACATCTTTACTCCTTTTTGTGTCATCGTTATTTCTAACCCATTTTTGCACAACTCTAACCCTTTTGAAGCCAACTTTGGCCATTTCTAACTCATTTGTGCACATGTCTAACCCTTTTGAAGCCATTTTTGGCCTTTTCTAACCCATTTTTTGTGCAACTCTTTTCTTTTTGAAGCCTTTTTTTGCCTCTTCTAAACTGTTTTTGCACATCAGTACCCCCTTTTAAGCTATCTTTAGCCATTTCTGAGCCATTTTTGCACATCTCTAACCCAGTTTTGCCCATTTCTCACACTTTTTAATCCTTCTTTGGCCGTTTCTAACCCATTTTTTTTGCATCTCTATTCCTTTTGAAGCCATCTTTGGCAATTTCTAACCCATTTTTGCACATCTTTTACACTTCTTATGCCATCTTTGGCCTTTTCTAACTGTTTTTTGCACAGCTCTATCTCTTTTGAAGCCATCTTTGGCCTTTTCTAACCCGTTTTTGCACAACTCTAAACCTTCTGAAGCCGTCTTTGGCCATTTCAAACCCATTTTTCACATCTCTTACACTTCTTATGCCATCTTTGGCCTTTTCCAACCGTCTTTTGCACATCTCTATGTCTTTTGAAGCCATCCTTGGCCATTTCTACCCATTTTTGCACACCTCTAATCCTTTTGAAGCAATATTTGGACTTTTGTAACCCGTTGTTTGAAGTTCTCTAAACGTTTCTAATCCGTCTATGGCGATTTCTAACCCATTTTGCACATCTCTTACCCTTTTGAAGCCAACTGTGTCCATTTCTAACCCATTTTTGCGCATCTCTTTCCCTTTTGAAGCCAACTGTGGCCATTTCTAACCCATTTTTTTACATCTCTATCCTTTTTAAAGCAGTTTTTGTCCTCTTCTGAACCATTTTTGCGCATCTGTACCCCTTTTATGCTGTCTTTAGCCTTTTCTGAACGTTTTTTGCACATCTCTAACCCTGTTTTGCCCATTTCTCACACTTTTTATACCATCTTTGCCCTTTGGTAACCCATTTTTACATATCTAACCCATTTGAAGTCATATTTGTCTGTTTCTAACCCATTTTTACGCATCTCCAGCCCTTTTGAAGCCATCTTTGGCCATTTCTAATCAGTTTTTTTACACATCTGTACTCCTTTTTAGGTCATCTTTATTTCTAACCCATCTTTGCAAAACTCTAACCCTTTTGAAGCCATCTTTGGCCATTTCTAACCCATTTCTGCACATCTCTTACCACTTTTAAGCCGTCTTTGGCCATTTCTTAACCCATTTTTGCACAACTCTAGGAAGTTTTAAGTCATCTTTGGCCATTTCTAACCCATTTTTTGCACATCTCTAGCATTTTATAAGCCATCTTGGGACATTTCTAACCCTTTTTTGCACAAAAACCCCTTTTGAATCCATCTTTGGCCATTTAAAGGCAGTTTTTGCATATCTCTTACCATTCTTAAGCCATCTTTGGACATTTCTAACCCATTTTTGCACATCTCTATCTCTTTTGATGGCATCTTTGGCCATTTCTAACCATTCTTGCAAACCTCTAAACCTTTTGAAGTAATATTTGGCCTTTTCGGACCCAGTTTTGAACTTCTCTAAACGTTCCTAAGCCATCTATGGCCATTTCAAACCCATTTTTCCAAATCTCTAACCCTTTTGAAGCCATCTTTAGCCATTTCAAACCAGTTTTTTTACACATCTGTACTCCTTTTTAGGTCATCTTTATTTCTAACCCATTTTTGCACACCTCTAACCCTTTTGAAGCCAACTTTGGCCATTTCTACACCATTTTTGAACACCTCTAAACCTTTTGAAGTAATATTTGGCCATTTCTAAACCATTTTTGCACATATCTAAACCTTTTGAAGCAGTCTTTGTCCATTTCAAACCAGGTTTTTTACACATCTTTACTCCTTCTTATGTCATCGTTATTTCTAACCCATTTTTGCACAACTCTAACCCTTTTGAAGCCAACTTTGGCCATTTCTAACTCATTTGTGCACATGTCTAACCCTTTTGAAGCCATTTTTGGCCTTTTCTAACCCATTTTTTGTGCAACTCTTTTCTTTTTGAAGCCTTTTTTTGCCTCTTCTAAACTGTTTTTGCACATCAGTACCCCCTTTTAAGCTATCTTTAGCCATTTCTGAGCCATTTTTGCACATCTCTAACCCAGTTTTGCCCATTTCTCACACTTTTTAATCCTTCTTTGGCCGTTTCTAACCCATTTTTTTGCATCTCTATTCCTTTTGAAGCCATCTTTGGCAATTTCTAACCCATTTTTGCACATCTTTTACACTTCTTATGCCATCTTTGGCCTTTTCTAACTGTTTTTTGCACAGCTCTATCTCTTTTGAAGCCATCTTTGGCCTTTTCTAACCCGTTTTTGCACAACTCTAAACCTTCTGAAGCCGTCTTTGGCCATTTCAAACCCATTTTTCACATCTCTTACACTTCTTATGCCATCTTTGGCCTTTTCCAACCGTCTTTTGCACATCTCTATGTCTTTTGAAGCCATCCTTGGCCATTTCTACCCATTTTTGCACACCTCTAATCCTTTTGAAGCAATATTTGGACTTTTGTAACCCGTTGTTTGAAGTTCTCTAAACGTTTCTAATCCGTCTATGGCGATTTCTAACCCATTTTGCACATCTCTTACCCTTTTGAAGCCAACTGTGTCCATTTCTAACCCATTTTTGCGCATCTCTTTCCCTTTTGAAGCCAACTGTGGCCATTTCTAACCCATTTTTTTACATCTCTATCCTTTTTAAAGCAGTTTTTGTCCTCTTCTGAACCATTTTTGCGCATCTGTACCCCTTTTATGCTGTCTTTAGCCTTTTCTGAACGTTTTTTGCACATCTCTAACCCTGTTTTGCCCATTTCTCACACTTTTTATACCATCTTTGGCCTTTTGTAACCCATTTTTACATATCTAACCCATTTGAAGTCATATTTGTCTGTTTCTAACCCATTTTTACGCATCTCCAGCCCTTTTGAAGCCATCTTTGGCCATTTCTAATCAGTTTTTTTACACATCTGTACTCCTTTTTAGGTCATCTTTATTTCTAACCCATCTTTGCAAAACTCTAACCCTTTTGAAGCCATCTTTGGCCATTTCTAACCCATTTCTGCACATCTCTTACCACTTTTAAGCCGTCTTTGGCCATTTCTTAACCCATTTTTGCACAACTCTAGGAAGTTTTAAGTCATCTTTGGCCATTTCTAACCCATTTTTTGCACATCTCTAGCATTTTATAAGCCATCTTGGGACATTTCTAACCCTTTTTTGCACAAAAACCCCTTTTGAATCCATCTTTGGCCATTTAAAGGCAGTTTTTGCATATCTCTTACCATTCTTAAGCCATCTTTGGACATTTCTAACCCATTTTTGCACATCTCTATCTCTTTTGATGGCATCTTTGGCCATTTCTAACCATTCTTGCAAACCTCTAAACCTTTTGAAGTAATATTTGGCCTTTTCGGACCCAGTTTTGAACTTCTCTAAACGTTCCTAAGCCATCTATGGCCATTTCAAACCCATTTTTCCAAATCTCTAACCCTTTTGAAGCCATCTTTAGCCATTTCAAACCAGTTTTTTTACACATCTGTACTCCTTTTTAGGTCATCTTTATTTCTAACCCATTTTTGCACACCTCTAACCCTTTTGAAGCCAACTTTGGCCATTTCTACACCATTTTTGAACACCTCTAAACCTTTTGAAGTAATATTTGGCCATTTCTAAACCATTTTTGCACATATCTAAACCTTTTGAAGCAGTCTTTGTCCATTTCAAACCAGGTTTTTTACACATCTTTACTCCTTTTTGTGTCATCGTTATTTCTAACCCATTTTTGCACAACTCTAACCCTTTTGAAGCCAACTTTGGCCATTTCTAACTCATTTGTGCACATGTCTAACCCTTTTGAAGCCATTTTTGGCCTTTTCTAACCCATTTTTTGTGCAACTCTTTTCTTTTTGAAGCCTTTTTTTGCCTCTTCTAAACTGTTTTTGCACATCAGTACCCCCTTTTAAGCTATCTTTAGCCATTTCTGAGCCATTTTTGCACATCTCTAACCCAGTTTTGCCCATTTCTCACACTTTTTAATCCTTCTTTGGCCGTTTCTAACCCATTTTTTTGCATCTCTATTCCTTTTGAAGCCATCTTTGGCAATTTCTAACCCATTTTTGCACATCTTTTACACTTCTTATGCCATCTTTGGCCTTTTCTAACTGTTTTTTGCACAGCTCTATCTCTTTTGAAGCCATCTTTGGCCTTTTCTAACCCGTTTTTGCACAACTCTAAACCTTCTGAAGCCGTCTTTGGCCATTTCAAACCCATTTTTCACATCTCTTACACTTCTTATGCCATCTTTGGCCTTTTCCAACCGTCTTTTGCACATCTCTATGTCTTTTGAAGCCATCCTTGGCCATTTCTACCCATTTTTGCACACCTCTAATCCTTTTGAAGCAATATTTGGACTTTTGTAACCCGTTGTTTGAAGTTCTCTAAACGTTTCTAATCCGTCTATGGCGATTTCTAACCCATTTTGCACATCTCTTACCCTTTTGAAGCCAACTGTGTCCATTTCTAACCCATTTTTGCGCATCTCTTTCCCTTTTGAAGCCAACTGTGGCCATTTCTAACCCATTTTTTTACATCTCTATCCTTTTTAAAGCAGTTTTTGTCCTCTTCTGAACCATTTTCGCGCATCTGTACCCCTTTTATGCTGTCTTTAGCCTTTTCTGAACGTTTTTTGCACATCTCTAACCCTGTTTTGCCCATTTCTCACACTTTTTATACCATCTTTGGCCTTTTGTAACCCATTTTTACATATCTAACCCATTTGAAGTCATATTTGTCTGTTTCTAACCCATTTTTACGCATCTCCAGCCCTTTTGAAGCCATCTTTGGCCATTTCTAATCAGTTTTTTTACACATCTGTACTCCTTTTTAAGTCATCTTTATTTCTAACCCATCTTTGCAAAACTCTAACCCTTTTGAAGCCATCTTTGGCCATTTCTAACCCATTTCTGCACATCTCTTACCACTTTTAAGCCGTCTTTGGCCATTTCTTAACCCATTTTTGCACAACTCTAGGAAGTTTTAAGTCATCTTTGGCCATTTCTAACCCATTTTTTGCACATCTCTAGCATTTTATAAGCCATCTTGGGACATTTCTAACCCTTTTTTGCACAAAAACCCCTTTTGAATCCATCTTTGGCCATTTAAAGGCAGTTTTTGCATATCTCTTACCATTCTTAAGCCATCTTTGGACATTTCTAACCCATTTTTGCACATCTCTATCTCTTTTGATGGCATCTTTGGCCTTTTCTAACCATTCTTGCAAACCTCTAAACCTTTTGAAGTAATATTTGGCCTTTTCGGACCCAGTTTTGAACTTCTCTAAACGTTCCTAAGCCATCTATGGCCATTTCAAACCCATTTTTCCAAATCTCTAACCCTTTTGAAGCCATCTTTAGCCATTTCAAACCAGTTTTTTTACACATCTGTACTCCTTTTTAGGTCATCTTTATTTCTAACCCATTTTTGCACACCTCTAACCCTTTTGAAGCCAACTTTGGCCATTTCTACACCATTTTTGAACACCTCTAAACCTTTTGAAGTAATATTTGGCCATTTCTAAACCATTTTTGCACATATCTAAACCTTTTGAAGCAGTCTTTGTCCATTTCAAACCAGGTTTTTTACACATCTTTACTCCTTTTTATGTCATCGTTATTTCTAACCCATTTTTGCACAACTCTAACCCTTTTGAAGCCAACTTTGGCCATTTCTAACTCATTTGTGCACATGTCTAACCCTTTTGAAGCCATTTTTGGCCTTTTCTAACCCATTTTTTGTGCAACTCTTTTCTTTTTGAAGCCTTTTTTTGCCTCTTCTAAACTGTTTTTGCACATCAGTACCCCCTTTTAAGCTATCTTTAGCCATTTCTGAGCCATTTTTGCACATCTCTAACCCAGTTTTGCCCATTTCTCACACTTTTTAATCCTTCTTTGGCCGTTTCTAACCCATTTTTTTGCATCTCTATTCCTTTTGAAGCCATCTTTGGCAATTTCTAACCCATTTTTGCACATCTTTTACACTTCTTATGCCATCTTTGGCCTTTTCTAACTGTTTTTTGCACAGCTCTATCTCTTTTGAAGCCATCTTTGGCCTTTTCTAACCCGTTTTTGCACAACTCTAAACCTTCTGAAGCCATCTTTGGCCATTTCAAACCCATTTTTCACATCTCTTACACTTCTTATGCCATCTTTGGCCTTTTCCAACCGTCTTTTGCACATCTCTATGTCTTTTGAAGCCATCCTTGGCCATTTCTACCCATTTTTGCACACCTCTAATCCTTTTGAAGCAATATTTGGACTTTTGTAACCCGTTGTTTGAAGTTCTCTAAACGTTTCTAATCCGTCTATGGCGATTTCTAACCCATTTTGCACATCTCTTACCCTTTTGAAGCCAACTGTGTCCATTTCTAACCCATTTTTGCGCATCTCTTTCCCTTTTGAAGCCAACTGTGGCCATTTCTAACCCATTTTTTTACATCTCTATCCTTTTTAAAGCAGTTTTTGTCCTCTTCTGAACCATTTTTGCGCATCTGTACCCCTTTTATGCTGTCTTTAGCCTTTTCTGAACGTTTTTTGCACATCTCTAACCCTGTTTTGCCCATTTCGCACACTTTTTATACCATCTTTGGCCTTTTGTAACCCATTTTTACATATCTAACCCATTTGAAGTCATATTTGTCTGTTTCTAACCCATTTTTACGCATCTCCAGCCCTTTTGAAGCCATCTTTGGCCATTTCTAATCAGTTTTTTTACACATCTGTACTCCTTTTTAGGTCATCTTTATTTCTAACCCATCTTTGCAAAACTCTAACCCTTTTGAAGCCATCTTTGGCCATTTCTAACCCATTTCTGCACATCTCTTACCACTTTTAAGCCGTCTTTGGCCATTTCTTAACCCATTTTTGCACAACTCTAGGAAGTTTTAAGTCATCTTTGGCCATTTCTAACCCATTTTTTGCACATCTCTAGCATTTTATAAGCCATCTTGGGACATTTCTAACCCTTTTTTGCACAAAAACCCCTTTTGAATCCATCTTTGGCCATTTAAAGGCAGTTTTTGCATATCTCTTACCATTCTTAAGCCATCTTTGGACATTTCTAACCCATTTTTGCACATCTCTATCTCTTTTGATGGCATCTTTGGCCATTTCTAACCATTCTTGCAAACCTCTAAACCTTTTGAAGTAATATTTGGCCTTTTCGGACCCAGTTTTGAACTTCTCTAAACGTTCCTAAGCCATCTATGGCCATTTCAAACCCATTTTTCCAAATCTCTAACCCTTTTGAAGCCATCTTTAGCCATTTCAAACCAGTTTTTTTACACATCTGTACTCCTTTTTAGGTCATCTTTATTTCTAACCCATTTTTGCACACCTCTAACCCTTTTGAAGCCAACTTTGGCCATTTCTACACCATTTTTGAACACCTCTAAACCTTTTGAAGTAATATTTGGCCATTTCTAAACCATTTTTGCACATATCTAAACCTTTTGAAGCAGTCTTTGTCCATTTCAAACCAGGTTTTTTACACATCTTTACTCCTTTTTATGTCATCGTTATTTCTAACCCATTTTTGCACAACTCTAACCCTTTTGAAGCCAACTTTGGCCATTTCTAACTCATTTGTGCACATGTCTAACCCTTTTGAAGCCATTTTTGGCCTTTTCTAACCCATTTTTTGTGCAACTCTTTTCTTTTTGAAGCCTTTTTTTGCCTCTTCTAAACTGTTTTTGCACATCAGTACCCCCTTTTAAGCTATCTTTAGCCATTTCTGAGCCATTTTTGCACATCTCTAACCCAGTTTTGCCCATTTCTCACACTTTTTAATCCTTCTTTGGGTATTTCTAACCCATTTTTTTGCATCTCTATTCCTTTTGAAGCCATCTTTGGCAATTTCTAGCCCATTTTTGCACATCTTTTACACTTCTTATGCCATCTTTGGCCTTTTCTAACTGTTTTTTGCACAGCTCTATCTCTTTTGAAGCCATCTTTGGCCTTTTCTAACCCATTTTTGCACAACTCTAAACCTTCTGAAGCCGTCTTTGGCCATTTCAAACCCATTTTTCACATCTCTTACACTTCTTATGCCATCTTTGGCCTTTTCCAACCGTCTTTTGCACATCTCTATGTCTTTTGAAGCCATCCTTGGCCATTTCTACCCATTTTTGCACACCTCTAATCCTTTTGAAGCAATATTTGGACTTTTGTAACCCGTTTTTTGAAGTTCTCTAAACGTTTCTAATCCGTCTATGGCGATTTCTAACCCATTTTGCACATCTCTTACCCTTTTGAAGCCAACTGTGGCCATTTCTAACCCATTTTTGCGCATCTCTTTCCCTTTTGAAGCCAACTGTGGCCATTTCTAACCCATTTTTTTACATCTCTATCCTTTTTAAAGCAGTTTTTGTCCTCTTCTGAACCATTTTTGCGCATCTGTACCCCTTTTATGCTGTCTTTAGCCTTTTCTGAACGTTTTTTGCACATCTCTAACCCTGTTTTGCCCATTTCTCACACTTTTTATACCATCTTTGGCCTTTTGTAACCCATTTTTACATATCTAACCCATTTGAAGTCATATTTGTCTGTTTCTAACCCATTTTTACGCATCTCCAACCCTTTTGAAGCCATCTTTGGCCATTTCTAATCAGTTTTTTTACACATCTGTACTCCTTTTTAGGTCATCTTTATTTCTAACCCATCTTTGCAAAACTCTAACCCTTTTGAAGCCATCTTTGGCCATTTCTAACCCATTTCTGCACATCTCTTACCACTTTTAAGCCGTCTTTGGCCATTTCTTAACCCATTTTTGCACAACTCTAGGAAGTTTTAAGTCATCTTTGGCCATTTCTAACCCATTTTTTGCACATCTCTAGCATTTTATAAGCCATCTTGGGACATTTCTAACCCTTTTTTGCACAAAAACCCCTTTTGAATCCATCTTTGGCCATTTAAAGGCAGTTTTTGCATATCTCTTACCATTCTTAAGCCATCTTTGGACATTTCTAACCCATTTTTGCACATCACTATCTCTTTTGATGGCATCTTTGGCCATTTCTAACCATTCTTGCAAACCTCTAAACCTTTTGAAGTAATATTTGGCCTTTTCTAAACCATTTTTGCACATATCTAAACCTTTTGAAGCAGTCTTTGTCCATTTCAAACCAGGTTTTTTACACATCTTTACTCCTTCTTATGTCATCGTTATTTCTAACCCATTTTTGCACAACTCTAACCCTTTTGAAGCCAACTTTGGCCATTTCTAACTCATTTGTGCACATGTCTAACCCTTTTGAAGCCATTTTTGGCCTTTTCTAACCCATTTTTTGTGCAACTCTTTTCTTTTTGAAGCCTTTTTTTGCCTCTTCTAAACTGTTTTTGCACATCAGTACCCCCTTTTAAGCTATCTTTAGCCATTTCTGAGCCATTTTTGCACATCTCTAACCCAGTTTTGCCCATTTCTCACACTTTTTAATCCTTCTTTGGCCGTTTCTAACCCATTTTTTTGCATCTCTATTCCTTTTGAAGCCATCTTTGGCAATTTCTAACCCATTTTTGCACATCTTTTACACTTCTTATGCCATCCTTGGCCTTTTCTAACTGTTTTTTGCACAGCTCTATCTCTTTTGAAGCCATCTTTGGCCTTTTCTAACCCATTTTTGCACAACTCTAAACCTTCTGAAGCTGTCTTTGGCCATTTCAAACCCATTTTTCACATCTCTTACACTTTTTATGCCATCTTTGGCCTTTTCTAACCGTCTTTTGCACATCTCTATGTCTTTTGAAGCCATCCTTGGCCATTTCTACCCATTTTTGCACACCTCTAATCCTTTTGAAGCAATATTTGGACTTTTGTAACCCGTTTTTTGAAGTTCTCTAAACGTTTCTAATCCGTCTATGGCGATTTCTAACCCATTTTGCACATCTCTTACCCTTTTGAAGCCAACTGTGTCCATTTCTAACCCATTTTTGCGCATCTCTTTCCCTTTTGAAGCCAACTGTGGCCATTTCTAACCCATTTTTTTACATCTCTATCCTTTTTAAAGCAGTTTTTGTCCTCTTCTGAACCATTTTTGCGCATCTGTACCCCTTTTATGCTGTCTTTAGCCTTTTCTGAACGTTTTTTGCACATCTCTAACCCTGTTTTGCCCATTTCTCACACTTTTTAAACCATCTTTGGCCTTTTGTAACCCATTTTTACATATCTAACCCATTTGAAGTCATATTTGTCTGTTTCTAACCCATTTTTACGCATCTCCAACCCTTTTGAAGCCATCTTTGGCCATTTCTAATCAGTTTTTTTACACATCTGTACTCCTTTTTAGGTCATCTTTATTTCTAACCCATCTTTGCAAAACTCTAACCCTTTTGAAGCCATCTTTGGCCATTTCTAACCCATTTCTGCACATCTCTTACCACTTTTAAGCCGTCTTTGGCCATTTCTTAACCCATTTTTGCACAACTCTAGGAAGTTTTAAGTCATCTTTGGCCATTTCTAACCCATTTTTTGCACATCTCTAGCATTTTATTAGCCATCTTGGGACATTTCTAACCCTTTTTTGCACAAAAACCCCTTTTGAATCCATCTTTGGCCATTTAAAGGCAGTTTTTGCATATCTCTTACCATTCTTAAGCCATCTTTGGACATTTCTAACCCATTTTTGCACATCTCTATCTCTTTTGATGGCATCTTTGGCCATTTCTAACCATTCTTGCAAACCTCTAAACCTTTTGAAGTAATATTTGGCCTTTTCGGACCCAGTTTTGAGCTTCTCTAAACGTTCCTAAGCCATCTATGGCCATTTCAAACCCATTTTTCCAAATCTCTAACCCTTTTGAAGCCATCTTTAGCCATTTCAAACCAGTTTTTTTACACATCTGTACTCCTTTTTAGGTCATCTTTATTTCTAACCCATTTTTGCACACCTCTAACCCTTTTGAAGCCAACTTTGGCCATTTCTACACCATTTTTGAACACCTCTAAACCTTTTGAAGTAATATTTGGCCATTTCTAAACCATTTTTGCACATATCTAAACCTTTTGAAGCAGTCTTTGTCCATTTCAAACCAGGTTTTTTACACATCTTTACTCCTTTTTATGTCATCGTTATTTCTAACCCATTTTTGCACAACTCTAACCCTTTTGAAGCCAACTTTGGCCATTTCTAACTCATTTGTGCACATGTCTAACCCTTTTGAAGCCATTTTTGGCCTTTTCTAACCCATTTTTTGTGCAACTCTTTTCTTTTTGAAGCCTTTTTTTGCCTCTTCTAAACTGTTTTTGCACATCAGTACCCCCTTTTAAGCTATCTTTAGCCATTTCTGAGCCATTTTTGCACATCTCTAACCCAGTTTTGCCCATTTCTCACACTTTTTAATCCTTCTTTGGCCGTTTCTAACCCATTTTTTTGCATCTCTATTCCTTTTGAAGCCATCTTTGGCAATTTCTAACCCATTTTTGCACATCTTTTACACTTCTTATGCCATCTTTGGCCTTTTCTAACTGTTTTTTGCACAGCTCTATCTCTTTTGAAGCCATCTTTGGCCTTTTCTAACCCGTTTTTGCACAACTCTAAACCTTCTGAAGCCGTCTTTGGCCATTTCAAACCCATTTTTCACATCTCTTACACTTCTTATGCCATCTTTGGCCTTTTCCAACCGTCTTTTGCACATCTCTATGTCTTTTGAAGCCATCCTTGGCCATTTCTACCCATTTTTGCACACCTCTAATCCTTTTGAAGCAATATTTGGACTTTTGTAACCCGTTGTTTGAAGTTCTCTAAACGTTTCTAATCCGTCTATGGCGATTTCTAACCCATTTTGCACATCTCTTACCCTTTTGAAGCCAACTGTGTCCATTTCTAACCCATTTTTGCGCATCTCTTTCCCTTTTGAAGCCAACTGTGGCCATTTCTAACCCATTTTTTTACATCTCTATCCTTTTTAAAGCAGTTTTTGTCCTCTTCTGAACCATTTTTGCGCATCTGTACCCCTTTTATGCTGTCTTTAGCCTTTTCTGAACGTTTTTTGCACATCTCTAACCCTGTTTTGCCCATTTCTCACACTTTTTATACCATCTTTGGCCTTTTGTAACCCATTTTTACATATCTAACCCATTTGAAGTCATATTTGTCTGTTTCTAACCCATTTTTACGCATCTCCAGCCCTTTTGAAGCCATCTTTGGCCATTTCTAATCAGTTTTTTTACACATCTGTACTCCTTTTTAGGTCATCTTTATTTCTAACCCATCTTTGCAAAACTCTAACCCTTTTGAAGCCATCTTTGGCCATTTCTAACCCATTTCTGCACATCTCTTACCACTTTTAAGCCGTCTTTGGCCATTTCTTAACCCATTTTTGCACAACTCTAGGAAGTTTTAAGTCATCTTTGGCCATTTCTAACCCATTTTTTGCACATCTCTAGCATTTTATAAGCCATCTTGGGACATTTCTAACCCTTTTTTGCACAAAAACCCCTTTTGAATCCATCTTTGGCCATTTAAAGGCAGTTTTTGCATATCTCTTACCATTCTTAAGCCATCTTTGGACATTTCTAACCCATTTTTGCACATCTCTATCTCTTTTGATGGCATCTTTGGCCATTTCTAACCATTCTTGCAAACCTCTAAACCTTTTGAAGTAATATTTGGCCTTTTCGGACCCAGTTTTGAGCTTCTCTAAACGTTCCTAAGCCATCTATGGCCATTTCAAACCCATTTTTCCAAATCTCTAACCCTTTTGAAGCCATCTTTAGCCATTTCAAACCAGTTTTTTTACACATCTGTACTCCTTTTTAGGTCATCTTTATTTCTAACCCATTTTTGCACACCTCTAACCCTTTTGAAGCCAACTTTGGCCATTTCTACACCATTTTTGAACACCTCTAAACCTTTTGAAGTAATATTTGGCCATTTCTAAACCATTTTTGCACATATCTAAACCTTTTGAAGCAGTCTTTGTCCATTTCAAACCAGGTTTTTTACACATCTTTACTCCTTTTTATGTCATCGTTATTTCTAACCCATTTTTGCACAACTCTAACCCTTTTGAAGCCAACTTTGGCCATTTCTAACTCATTTGTGCACATGTCTAACCCTTTTGAAGCCATTTTTGGCCTTTTCTAACCCATTTTTTGTGCAACTCTTTTCTTTTTGAAGCCTTTTTTTGCCTCTTCTAAACTGTTTTTGCACATCAGTACCCCCTTTTAAGCTATCTTTAGCCATTTCTGAGCCATTTTTGCACATCTCTAACCCAGTTTTGCCCATTTCTCACACTTTTTAATCCTTCTTTGGCCGTTTCTAACCCATTTTTTTGCATCTCTGTTCCTTTTGAAGCCATCTTTGGCAATTTCTAACCCATTTTTGCACATCTTTTACACTTCTTATGCCATCCTTGGCCTTTTCTAACTGTTTTTTGCACAGCTCTATCTCTTTTGAAGCCATCTTTGGCCTTTTCTAACCCATTTTTGCACAACTCTAAACCTTCTGAAGCTGTCTTTGGCCATTTCAAACCCATTTTTCACATCTCTTACACTTCTTATGCCATCTTTGGCCTTTTCTAACCGTCTTTTGCACATCTCTATGTCTTTTGAAGCCATCCTTGGCCATTTCTACCCATTTTTGCACACCTCTAATCCTTTTGAAGCAATATTTGGACTTTTGTAACCCGTTTTTTGAAGTTCTCTAAACGTTTCTAATCCGTCTATGGCGATTTCTAACCCATTTTGCACATCTCTTACCCTTTTGAAGCCAACTGTGTCCATTTCTAACCCATTTTTGCGCATCTCTTTCCCTTTTGAAGCCAACTGTGGCCATTTCTAACCCATTTTTTTACATCTCTATCCTTTTTAAAGCAGTTTTTGTCCTCTTCTGAACCATTTTTGCGCATCTGTACCCCTTTTATGCTGTCTTTAGCCTTTTCTGAACGTTTTTTGCACATCTCTAACCCTGTTTTGCCCATTTCTCACACTTTTTAAACCATCTTTGGCCTTTTGTAACCCATTTTTACATATCTAACCCATTTGAAGTCATATTTGTCTGTTTCTAACCCATTTTTACGCATCTCCAACCCTTTTGAAGCCATCTTTGGCCATTTCTAATCAGTTTTTTTACACATCTGTACTCCTTTTTAGGTCATCTTTATTTCTAACCCATCTTTGCAAAACTCTAACCCTTTTGAAGCCATCTTTGGCCATTTCTAACCCATTTCTGCACATCTCTTACCACTTTTAAGCCGTCTTTGGCCATTTCTTAACCCATTTTTGCACAACTCTAGGAAGTTTTAAGTCATCTTTGGCCATTTCTAACCCATTTTTTGCACATCTCTAGCATTTTATAAGCCACCTTGGGACATTTCTAACCCTTTTTTGCACAAAAACCCCTTTTGAATCCATTTTTGGCCATTTAAAGGCAGTTTTTGCATATCTCTTACCATTCTTAAGCCATCTTTGGACATTTCTAACCCATTTTTGCACATCTCTATCTCTTTTTATGGCATCTTTGGCCATTTCTAACCATTCTTGCAAACCTCTAAACCTTTTGAAGTAATATTTGGCCTTTTCGGACCCAGTTTTGAGCTTCTCTAAACGTTCCTAAGCCATCTATGGCCATTTCAAACCCATTTTTCCAAATCTCTAACCCTTTTGAAGCCATCTTTAGCCATTTCAAACCAGTTTTTTTACACATCTGTACTCCTTTTTAGGTCACCTTTATTTCTAACCCATTTTTGCACACCTCTAACCCTTTTGAAGCCAACTTTGGCCATTTCTACACCATTTTTGAACACCTCTAAACCTTTTGAAGTAATATTTGGCCATTTCTAAACCATTTTTGCACATATCTAAACCTTTTGAAGCAGTCTTTGTCCATTTCAAACCAGGTTTTTTACACATCTTTACTCCTTCTTATGTCATCGTTATTTCTAACCCATTTTTGCACAACTCTAACCCTTTTGAAGCCAACTTTGGCCATTTCTAACTCATTTGTGCACATGTCTAACCCTTTTGAAGCCATTTTTGGCCTTTTCTAACCCATTTTTTGTGCAACTCTTTTCTTTTTGAAGCCATTTTTTGCCTCTTCTAAACTGTTTTTGCACATCAGTACCCCCTTTTAAGCTATCTTTAGCCATTTCTGAGCCATTTTTGCACATCTCTAACCCAGTTTTGCCCATTTCTCACACTTTTTAATCCTTCTTTGGCCGTTTCTAACCCATTTTTTTGCATCTCTATTCCTTTTGAAGCCATCTTTGGCAATTTCTAACCCATTTTTGCACATCTTTTACACTTCTTATGCCATCTTTGGCCTTTTCTAACTGTTTTTTGCACAGCTCTATCTCTTTTGAAGCCATCTTTGGCCTTTTCTAACCCATTTTTGCACAACTCTAAACCTTCTGAAGCCGTCTTTGGCCATTTCAAACCCATTTTTCACATCTCTTACACTTCTTATGCCATCTTTGGCCTTTTCCAACCGTCTTTTGCACATCTCTATGTCTTTTGAAGCCATCCTTGGCCATTTCTACCCATTTTTGCACACCTCTAATCCTTTTGAAGCAATATTTGGACTTTTGTAACCCGTTGTTTGAAGTTCTCTAAACGTTTCTAATCCGTCTATGGCGATTTCTAACCCATTTTTGCGCATCTCTTTCCCTTTTGAAGCCAACTGTGGCCATTTCTAACCCATTTTTTTACATCTCTATCCTTTTTAAAGCAGTTTTTGTCCTCTTCTGAACCATTTTTGCGCATCTGTACCCCTTTTATGCTGTCTTTAGCCTTTTCTGAACGTTTTTTGCACATCTCTAACCCTGTTTTGCCCATTTCTCACACTTTTTATACCATCTTTGGCCTTTTGTAACCCATTTTTACATATCTAACCCATTTGAAGTCATATTTGTCTGTTTCTAACCCATTTTTACGCATCTCCAACCCTTTTGAAGCCATCTTTGGCCATTTCTAATAAGTTTTTTTACACATCTGTACTCCTTTTTAGGTCATCTTTGTTTCTAACCCATCTTTGCAAAACTCTAACCCTTTTGAAGCCATCTTTGGCCATTTCTAACCCATTTCTGCACATCTCTTACCACTTTTAAGCCGTCTTTGGCCATTTCTTAACCCATTTTTGCACAACTCTAGGAAGTTTTAAGTCATCTTTGGCCATTTCTAACCCATTTTTTGCACATCTCTAGCATTTTATAAGCCATCTTGGGACATTTCTAACCCTTTTTTGCACAGAAACCCCTTTTGAATCCACCTTTGGCCATTTAAAGGCAGTTTTTGCATATCTCTTACCATTCTTAAGCCATCTTTGGACATTTCTAACCCATTTTTGCACATCTCTATCTCTTTTGATGGCATCTTTGGCCATTTCTAACCATTCTTGCAAACCTCTAAACCTTTTGAAGTAATATTTGGCCTTTTCGGACCCAGTTTTGAACTTCTCTAAACGTTCCTAAGCCATCTATGGCCATTTCAAACCCATTTTTCCAAATCTCTAACCCTTTTGAAGCCATCTTTAGCCATTTCAAACCAGTTTTTTTACACATCTGTACTCCTTTTTAGGTCATCTTTATTTCTAACCCATTTTTGCACACCTCTAACCCTTTTGAAGCCAACTTTGGCCATTTCTACACCATTTTTGAACACCTCTAAACCTTTTGAAGTAATATTTGGCCATTTCTAAACCATTTTTGCACATATCTAAACCTTTTGAAGCAGTCTTTGTCCATTTCAAACCAGGTTTTTTACACATCTTTACTCCTTCTTATGTCATCGTTATTTCTAACCCATTTTTGCACAACTCTAACCCTTTTGAAGCCAACTTTGGCCATTTCTAACTCATTTGTGCACATGTCTAACCCTTTTGAAGCCATTTTTGGCCTTTTCTAACCCATTTTTTGTGCAACTCTTTTCTTTTTGAAGCCTTTTTTTGCCTCTTCTAAACTGTTTTTGCACATCAGTACCCCCTTTTAAGCTATCTTTAGCCATTTCTGAGCCATTTTTGCACATCTCTAACCCAGTTTTGCCCATTTCTCACACTTTTTAATCCTTCTTTGGCCGTTTCTAGCCCATGTTTTTTGCATCTCTATTCCTTTTGAAGCCATCTTTGGCAATTTCTAACCCATTTTTGCACATCTTTTACACTTCTTATGCCATCTTTGGCCTTTTCTAACTGTTTTTTGCACAGCTCTATCTCTTTTGAAGCCATCTTTGGCCTTTTCTAACCCGTTTTTGCACAACTCTAAACCTTCTGAAGCCGTCTTTGGCCATTTCAAACCCATTTTTCACATCTCTTACACTTCTTATGCCATCTTTGGCCTTTTCCAACCGTCTTTTGCACATCTCTATGTCTTTTGAAGCCATCCTTGGCCATTTCTACCCATTTTTGCACACCTCTAATCCTTTTGAAGCAATATTTGGACTTTTGTAACCCGTTTTTTGAAGTTCTCTAAACGTTTCTAATCCGTCTATGGCGATTTCTAACCCATTTTTGCACATCTCTTACCCTTTTGAAGCCAACTGTGTCCATTTCTAACCCATTTTTGCGCATCTCTTTCCCTTTTGAAGCCAACTGTGGCCATTTCTAACCCATTTTTTTACATCTCTATCCTTTTTAAAGCAGTTTTTGTCCTCTTCTGAACCATTTTTGCGCATCTGTACCCCTTTTATGCTGTCTTTAGCCTTTTCTGAACGTTTTTTGCACATCTCTAACCCTGTTTTGCCCATTTCTCACACTTTTTATACCATCTTTGGCCTTTTGTAACCCATTTTTACATATCTAACCCATTTGAAGTCATATTTGTCTGTTTCTAACCCATTTTTACGCATCTCCAACCCTTTTGAAGCCATCTTTGGCCATTTCTAATCAGTTTTTTTACACATCTGTACTCCTTTTTAGGTCATCTTTGTTTCTAACCCATCTTTGCAAAACTCTAACCCTTTTGAAGCCATCTTTGGCCATTTCTAACCCATTTCTGCACATCTCTTACCACTTTTAAGCCGTCTTTGGCCATTTCTTAACCCATTTTTGCACAACTCTAGGAAGTTTTAAGTCATCTTTGGCCATTTCTAACCCATTTTTTGCACATCTCTAGCATTTTATAAGCCATCTTGGGACATTTCTAACCCTTTTTTGCACAAAAACCCCTTTTGAATCCATCTTTGGCCATTTAAAGGCAGTTTTTGCATATCTCTTACCATTCTTAAGCCATCTTTGGACATTTCTAACCCATTTTTGCACATCTCTATCTCTTTTGATGGCATCTTTGGCCATTTCTAACCATTCTTGCAAACCTCTAAACCTTTTGAAGTAATATTTGGCCTTTTCGGACCCAGTTTTGAACTTCTCTAAACGTTCCTAAGCCATCTATGTCCATTTCAAACCCATTTTTCCAAATCTCTAACCCTTTTGAAGCCATCTTTAGCCATTTCAAACCAGTTTTTTTACACATCTGTACTCCTTTTTAGGTCATCTTTATTTCTAACCCATTTTTGCACACCTCTAACCCTTTTGAAGCCAACTTTGGCCATTTCTACACCATTTTTGAACACCTCTAAACCTTTTGAAGTAATATTTGGCCATTTCTAAACCATTTTTGCACATATCTAAACCTTTTGAAGCAGTCTTTGTCCATTTCAAACCAGGTTTTTTACACATCTTTACTCCTTCTTATGTCATCGTTATTTCTAACCCATTTTTGCACAACTCTAACCCTTTTGAAGCCAACTTTGGCCATTTCTAACTCATTTGTGCACATGTCTAACCCTTTTGAAGCCATTTTTGGCCTTTTCTAACCCATTTTTTGTGCAACTCTTTTCTTTTTGAAGCCTTTTTTTGCCTCTTCTAAACTGTTTTTGCACATCAGTACCCCCTTTTAAGCTACCTTTAGCCATTTCTGAGCCATTTTTGCACATCTCTAACCCAGTTTTGCCCATTTCTCACACTTTTTAATCCTTCTTTGGCCGTTTCTAACCCATTTTTTTGCATCTCTATTCCTTTTGAAGCCATCTTTGGCAATTTCTAACCCATTTTTGCACATCTTTTACACTTCTTATGCCATCTTTGGCCTTTTCTAACTGTTTTTTGCACAGCTCTATCTCTTTTGAAGCCATCTTTGGCCTTTTCTAACCCATTTTTGCACAACTCTAAACCTTCTGAAGCCGTCTTTGGCCATTTCAAACCCATTTTTCACATCTCTTACACTTCTTATGCCATCTTTGGCCTTTTCCAACCGTCTTTTGCACATCTCTATGTCTTTTGAAGCCATCCTTGGCCATTTCTACCCAATTTTGCACACCTCTAATCCTTTTGAAGCAATATTTGGACTTTTGTAACCCGTTGTTTGAAGTTCTCTAAACGTTTCTAATCCGTCTATGGCGATTTCTAGCCCATTTTTGCACATCTCTTACCCTTTTGAAGCCAACTGTGGCCATTTCTAACCCATTTTTGCGCATCTCTTTCCCTTTTGAAGACAACTGTGGCCATTTCTAACCCATTTTTTTACATCTCTATCCTTTTTAAAGCAGTTTTTGTCCTCTTCTGAACCATTTTTGCGCATCTGTACCCCTTTTATGCTGTCTTTAGCCTTTTCTGAACGTTTTTTGCACATCTCTAACCCTGTTTTGCCCATTTCTCACACTTTTTAAACCATCTTTGGCCTTTTGTAACCCATTTTTACATATCTAACCCATTTGAAGTCATATTTGTCTGTTTCTAACCCATTTTTACGCATCTCCAACCCTTTTGAAGCCATCTTTGGCCATTTCTAATCAGTTTTTTTACACATCTGTACTCCTTTTTAGGTCATCTTTATTTCTAACCCATCTTTGCAAAACTCTAACCCTTTTGAAGCCATCTTTGGCCATTTCTAACCCATTTCTGCACATCTCTTACCACTTTTAAGCCGTCTTTGGCCATTTCTTAACCCATTTTTGCACAACTCTAGGAAGTTTTAAGTCATCTTTGGCCATTTCTAACCCATTTTTTGCACATCTCTAGCATTTTATAAGCCACCTTGGGACATTTCTAACCCTTTTTTGCACAAAAACCCCTTTTGAATCCATCTTTGGCCATTTAAAGGCAGTTTTTGCATATCTCTTACCATTCTTAAGCCATCTTTGGACATTTCTAACCCATTTTTGCACATCTCTATCTCTTTTGATGGCATCTTTGGCCATTTCTAACCATTCTTGCAAACCTCTAAACCTTTTGAAGTAATATTTGGCCTTTTCGGACCCAGTTTTGAGCTTCTCTAAACGTTCCTAAGCCATCTATGGCCATTTCAAACCCATTTTTCCAAATCTCTAACCCTTTTGAAGCCATCTTTAGCCATTTCAAACCAGTTTTTTTACACATCTGTACTCCTTTTTAGGTCATCTTTATTTCTAACCCATTTTTGCACACCTCTAACCCTTTTGAAGCCAACTTTGGCCATTTCTACACCATTTTTGAACACCTCTAAACCTTTTGAAGTAATATTTGGCCATTTCTAAACCATTTTTGCACATATCTAAACCTTTTGACGCAGTCTTTGTCCATTTCAAACCAGGTTTTTTACACATCTTTACTCCTTCTTATGTCATCGTTATTTCTAACCCATTTTTGCACAACTCTAACCCTTTTGAAGCCAACTTTGGCCATTTCTAACTCATTTGTGCACATGTCTAACCCTTTTGAAGCCATTTTTGGCCTTTTCTAACCCATTTTTTGTGCAACTCTTTTCTTTTTGAAGCCTTTTTTTGCCTCTTCTAAACTGTTTTTGCACATCAGTACCCCCTTTTAAGCTATCTTTAGCCATTTCTGAGCCATTTTTGCACATCTCTAACCCAGTTTTGCCCATTTCTCACACTTTTTAATCCTTCTTTGGCCGTTTCTAGCCCATGTTTTTTGCATCTCTATTCCTTTTGAAGCCATCTTTGGCAATTTCTAACCCATTTTTGCACATCTTTTACACTTCTTATGCCATCTTTGGCCTTTTCTAACTGTTTTTTGCACAGCTCTATCTCTTTTGAAGCCATCTTTGGCCTTTTCTAACCCATTTTTGCACAACTCTAAACCTTCTGAAGCCGTCTTTGGCCATTTCAAACCCATTTTTCACATCTCTTACACTTCTTATGCCATCTTTGGCCTTTTCTAACCGTCTTTTGCACATCTCTATGTCTTTTGAAGCCATCCTTGGCCATTTCTACCCATTTTTGCACACCTCTAATCCTTTTGAAGCAATATTTGGACTTTTGTAACCCGTTTTTTTGAGGTTCTCTAAACGTTTCTAATCCGTCTATGGCGATTTCTAACCCATTTTGCACATCTCTTTCCCTTTTGAAGCCAACTGTGGCCATTTCTAACCCATTTTTTTACATCTCTATCCTTTTTAAAGCAGTTTTTGTCCTCTTCTGAACCATTTTTGCGCATCTGTACCCCTTTTATGCTGTCTTTAGCCTTTTCTGAACGTTTTTTGCACATCTCTAACCCTGTTTTGCCCATTTCGCACACTTTTTATACCATCTTTGGCCTTTTGTAACCCATTTTTACATATCTAACCCATTTGAAGTCATATTTGTCTGTTTCTAACCCATTTTTACGCATCTCCAACCCTTTTGAAGCCATCTTTGGCCATTTCTAATCAGTTTTTTTACACATCTGTACTCCTTTTTAGGTCATCTTTATTTCTAACCCATCTTTGCAAAACTCTAACCCTTTTGAATCCATCTTTGGCCATTTCTAACCCATTTCTGCACATCTCTTACCACTTTTAAGCCGTCTTTGGCCATTTCTTAACCCATTTTTGCACAACTCTAGGAAGTTTTAAGTCATCTTTGGCCATTTCTAACCCATTTTTTGCACATCTCTAGCATTTTATAAGCCACCTTGGGACATTTCTAACCCTTTTTTGCACAAAAACCCCTTTTGAATCCATCTTTGGCCATTTAAAGGCAGTTTTTGCATATCTCTCACCATTCTTAAGCCATCTTTGGACATTTCTAACCCATTTTTGCACATCTCTATCTCTTTTGATGGCATCTTTGGCCATTTCTAACCATTCTTGCAAACCTCTAAACCTTTTGAAGTAATATTTGGCCTTTTCGGACCCAGTTTTGAGCTTCTCTAAACGTTCCTAAGCCATCTATGGCCATTTCAAACCCATTTTTCCAAATCTCTAACCCTTTTGAAGCCATCTTTAGCCATTTCAAACCAGTTTTTTTACACATCTGTACTCCTTTTTAGGTCATCTTTATTTCTAACCCATTTTTGCACACCTCTAACCCTTTTGAAGCCAACTTTGGCCATTTCTACACCATTTTTTAACACCTCTAAACCTTTTGAAGTAATATTTGGCCATTTCTAAACCATTTTTGCACATATCTAAACCTTTTGAAGCAGTCTTTGTCCATTTCAAACCAGGTTTTTTACACATCTTTACTCCTTTTTATGTCATCGTTATTTCTAACCCATTTTTGCACAACTCTAACCCTTTTGAAGCCAACTTTGGCCATTTCTAACTCATTTGTGCACATGTCTAACCCTTTTGAAGCCATTTTTTGCCTCTTCTAAACTATTTTTGCACATCAGTACCCCCTTTTAAGCTATCTTTAGCCATTTCTGAGCCATTTTTGCACATCTCTAACCCAGTTTTGCCCATTTCTCACACTTTTTAATCCTTCTTTGGCCGTTTCTAACCCATTTTTTTTGCATCTCTATTCCTTTTGAAGCCATCTTTGGCAATTTCTAACCCATTTTTGCACATCTTTTACACTTCTTATGCCATCCTTGGCCTTTTCTAACTGTTTTTTGCACAGCTCTATCTCTTTTGAAGCCATCTTTGGCCTTTTCTAACCCATTTTTGCACAACTCTAAACCTTCTGAAGCTGTCTTTGGCCATTTCAAACCCATTTTTCACATCTCTTACACTTCTTATGCCATCTTTGGCCTTTTCTAACCGTCTTTTGCACATCTCTATGTCTTTTGAAGCCATCCTTGGCCATTTCTACCCATTTTTGCACACCTCTAATCCTTTTGAAGCAATATTTGGACTTTTGTAACCCGTTTTTTGAAGTTCTCTAAACGTTTCTAATCCGTCTATGGCGATTTCTAACCCATTTTGCACATCTCTTACCCTTTTGAAGCCAACTGTGTCCATTTCTAACCCATTTTTGCGCATCTCTTTCCCTTTTGAAGCCAACTGTGGCCATTTCTAACCCATTTTTGCGCATCTCTTTCCCTTTTGAAGCCAACTGTGGCCATTTCTAACCCATTTTTTGCACCTCTCTATCCTTTTTAAAGCAGTTTTTGTCCTCTTCTGAACCATTTTTGCGCATCTGTACCCCTTTTATGCTGTCTTTAGCCTTTTCTGAACGTTTTTTGCACATCTCTAACCCTGTTTTGCCCATTTCTCACACTTTTTAAACCATCTTTGGCCTTTTGTAACCCATTTTTACATATCTAACCCATTTGAAGTCATATTTGTCTGTTTCTAACCCATTTTTACGCATCTCCAACCCTTTTGAAGCCATCTTTGGCCATTTCTAATCAGTTTTTTTACACATCTGTACTCCTTTTTAGGTCATCTTTATTTCTAACCCATCTTTGCAAAACTCTAACCCTTTTGAAGCCATCTTTGGCCATTTCTAACCCATTTCTGCACATCTCTTACCACTTTTAAGCCGTCTTTGGCCATTTCTTAACCCATTTTTGCACAACTCTAGGAAGTTTTAAGTCATCTTTGGCCATTTCTAACCCATTTTTTGCACATCTCTAGCATTTTATTAGCCATCTTGGGACATTTCTAACCCTTTTTTGCACAAAAACCCCTTTTGAATCCACCTTTGGCCATTTAAAGGCAGTTTTTGCATATCTCTTACCATTCTTAAGCCATCTTTGGACATTTCTAACCCATTTTTGCACATCTCTATCTCTTTTGATGGCATCTTTGGCCATTTCTAACCATTCTTGCAAACCTCTAAACCTTTTGAAGTAATATTTGGCCTTTTCGGACCCAGTTTTGAGCTTCTCTAAACGTTCCTAAACCATCTATGGCCATTTCAAACCCATTTTTCCAAATCTCTAACCCTTTTGAAGCCATCTTTAGCCATTTCAAACCAGTTTTTTTACACATCTGTACTCCTTTTTAGGTCATCTTTATTTCTAACCCATTTTTGCACACCTCTAACCCTTTTGAAGCCAACTTTGGCCATTTCTACACCATTTTTGAACACCTCTAAACCTTTTGAAGTAATATTTGGCCATTTCTAAACCATTTTTGCACATATCTAAACCTTTTGAAGCAGTCTTTGTCCATTTCAAACCAGGTTTTTTACACATCTTTACTCCTTTTTATGTCATCGTTATTTCTAACCCATTTTTGCACAACTCTAACCCTTTTGAAGCCAACTTTGGCCATTTCTAACTCATTTGTGCACATGTCTAACCCTTTTGAAGCCATTTTTGGCCTTTTCTAACCCATTTTTTGTGCAACTCTTTTCTTTTTGAAGCCATTTTTTGCCTCTTCTAAACTATTTTTGCACATCAGTACCCCCTTTTAAGCTATCTTTAGCCATTTCTGAGCCATTTTTTGCACATCTCTAACCCAGTTTTGCCCATTTCTCACACTTTTTAATCCTTCTTTGGCCGTTTCTAACCCATTTTTTTGCATCTCTATTCCTTTTGAAGCCATCTTTGGCAATTTCTAACCCATTTTTGCACATCTTTTACACTTCTTATGCCATCTTTGGCCTTTTCTAACTGTTTTTTGCACAGCTCTATCTCTTTTGAAGCCATCTTTGGCCTTTTCTAACCCATTTTTTGCACAACTCTAAACCTTCTGATGCCGTCTTTGGCCATTTCAAACCCATTTTTCACATCTCTTACACTTCTTATGCCATCTTTGGCCTTTTCTAACCGCCTTTTGCACATCTCTATGTCTTTTGAAGCCATCCTTGGCCATTTCTACCCATTTTTGCACACCTCTAATCCTTTTGAAGCAATATTTGGACTTCTGTAACCCGTTTTTTGAAGTTCTCTAAACGTTTCTAATCCGTCTATGGCGATTTCTAACCCATTTTGCACATCTCTTACCCTTTTGAAGCCAACTGTGTCCATTTCTAACCCATTTTTGCGCATCTCTTTCCCTTTTGAAGCCAACTGTGGCCATTTCTAACCCATTTTTGCGCATCTCTTTCCCTTTTGAAGCCAACTGTGGCCATTTCTAACCCATTTTTTGCACCTCTCTATCCTTTTTAAAGCAGTTTTTGTCCTCTTCTGAACCATTTTTGCGCATCTGTACCCCTTTTATGCTGTCTTTAGCCTTTTCTGAACGTTTTTTGCACATCTCTAACCCTGTTTTGCCCATTTCTCACACTTTTTAAACCATCTTTGGCCTTTTGTAACCCATTTTTACATATCTAACCCATTTGAAGTCATATTTGTCTGTTTCTAACCCATTTTTACGCATCTCCAACCCTTTTGAAGCCATCTTTGGCCATTTCTAATCAGTTTTTTTACACATCTGTACTCCTTTTTAGGTCATCTTTGTTTCTAACCCATCTTTGCAAAACTCTAACCCTTTTGAAGCCATCTTTGGCCATTTCTAACCCATTTCTGCACATCTCTTACCACTTTTAAGCCGTCTTTGGCCATTTCTTAACCCATTTTTGCACAACTCTAGGAAGTTTTAAGTCATCTTTGGCCATTTCTAACCCATTTTTTGCACATCTCTAGCATTTTATTAGCCATCTTGGGACATTTCTAACCCTTTTTTGCACAAAAACCCCTTTTGAATCCATCTTTGGCCATTTAAAGGCAGTTTTTGCATATCTCTTACCATTCTTAAGCCATCTTTGGACATTTCTAACCCATTTTTGCACATCTCTATCTCTTTTGATGGCATCTTTGGCCATTTCTAACCATTCTTGCAAACCTCTAAACCTTTTGAAGTAATATTTGGCCTTTTCGGACCCAGTTTTGAGCTTCTCTAAACGTTCCTAAGCCATCTATGGCCATTTCAAACCCATTTTTCCAAATCTCTAACCCTTTTGAAGCCATCTTTAGCCATTTCAAACCAGTTTTTTTACACATCTGTACTCCTTTTTAGGTCATCTTTATTTCTAACCCATTTTTGCACACCTCTAACCCTTTTGAAGCCAACTTTGGCCATTTCTACACCATTTTTGAACACCTCTAAACCTTTTGAAGTAATATTTGGCCATTTCTAAACCATTTTTGCACATATCTAAACCTTTTGAAGCA
This sequence comes from Lathamus discolor, assembly GCF_037157495.1. Classification (NCBI taxonomy): domain Eukaryota; kingdom Metazoa; phylum Chordata; class Aves; order Psittaciformes; family Psittacidae; genus Lathamus; species Lathamus discolor. The sequence goes on from NW_027069137.1 coordinate 116,994, forward strand.
GTCTTTGTCCATTTCAAACCAGGTTTTTTACACATCTTTACTCCTTTTTATGTCATCGTTATTTCTAACCCATTTTTGCACAACTCTAACCCTTTTGAAGCCAACTTTGGCCATTTCTAACTCATTTGTGCACATGTCTAACCCTTTTGAAGCCATTTTTGGCCTTTTCTAACCCATTTTTTGTGCAACTCTTTTCTTTTTGAAGCCATTTTTTGCCTCTTCTAAACTATTTTTGCACATCAGTACCCCCTTTTAAGCTATCTTTAGCCATTTCTGAGCCATTTTTTGCACATCTCTAACCCAGTTTTGCCCATTTCTCACACTTTTTAATCCTTCTTTGGCCGTTTCTAACCCATTTTTTTGCATCTCTATTCCTTTTGAAGCCATCTTTGGCAATTTCTAACCCATTTTTGCACATCTTTTACACTTCTTATGCCATCTTTGGCCTTTTCTAACTGTTTTTTGCACAGCTCTATCTCTTTTGAAGCCATCTTTGGCCTTTTCTAACCCATTTTTGCACAACTCTAAACCTTCTGAAGCCGTCTTTGGCCATTTCAAACCCATTTTTCACATCTCTTACACTTCTTATGCCATCTTTGGCCTTTTCTAACCGCCTTTTGCACATCTCTATGTCTTTTGAAGCCATCCTTGGCCATTTCTACCCATTTTTGCACACCTCTAATCCTTTTGAAGCAATATTTGGACTTCTGTAACCCGTTTTTTGAAGTTCTCTAAACGTTTCTAATCCGTCTATGGCGATTTCTAACCCATTTTGCACATCTCTTACCCTTTTGAAGCCAACTGTGTCCATTTCTAACCCATTTTTGCGCATCTCTTTCCCTTTTGAAGCCAACTGTGGCCATTTCTAACCCATTTTTGCGCATCTCTTTCCCTTTTGAAGCCAACTGTGGCCATTTCTAACCCATTTTTTGCACCTCTCTATCCTTTTTAAAGCAGTTTTTGTCCTCTTCTGAACCATTTTTGCGCATCTGTACCCCTTTTATGCTGTCTTTAGCCTTTTCTGAACGTTTTTTGCACATCTCTAACCCTGTTTTGCCCATTTCTCACACTTTTTAAACCATCTTTGGCCTTTTGTAACCCATTTTTACATATCTAACCCATTTGAAGTCATATTTGTCTGTTTCTAACCCATTTTTACGCATCTCCAACCCTTTTGAAGCCATCTTTGGCCATTTCTAATCAGTTTTTTTACACATCTGTACTCCTTTTTAGGTCATCTTTATTTCTAACCCATCTTTGCAAAACTCTAACCCTTTTGAAGCCATCTTTGGCCATTTCTAACCCATTTCTGCACATCTCTTACCACTTTTAAGCCGTCTTTGGCCATTTCTTAACCCATTTTTGCACAACTCTAGGAAGTTTTAAGTCATCTTTGGCCATTTCTAACCCATTTTTTGCACATCTCTAGCATTTTATAAGCCACCTTGGGACATTTCTAACCCTTTTTTGCACAAAAACCCCTTTTGAATCCATCTTTGGCCATTTAAAGGCAGTTTTTGCATATCTCTTACCATTCTTAAGCCATCTTTGGACATTTCTAACCCATTTTTGCACATCTCTATCTCTTTTGATGGCATCTTTGGCCATTTCTAACCATTCTTGCAAACCTCTAAACCTTTTGAAGTAATATTTGGCCTTTTCGGACCCAGTTTTGAGCTTCTCTAAACGTTCCTAAGCCATCTATGGCCATTTCAAACCCATTTTTCCAAATCTCTAACCCTTTTGAAGCCATCTTTAGCCATTTCAAACCAGTTTTTTTACACATCTGTACTCCTTTTTAGGTCATCTTTATTTCTAACCCATTTTTGCACACCTCTAACCCTTTTGAAGCCAACTTTGGCCATTTCTACACCATTTTTGAACACCTCTAAACCTTTTGAAGTAATATTTGGCCATTTCTAAACCATTTTTGCACATATCTAAACCTTTTGAAGCAGTCTTTGTCCATTTCAAACCAGGTTTTTTACACATCTTTACTCCTTCTTATGTCATCGTTATTTCTAACCCATTTTTGCACAACTCTAACCCTTTTGAAGCCAACTTTGGCCATTTCTAACTCATTTGTGCACATGTCTAACCCTTTTGAAGCCATTTTTGGCCTTTTCTAACCCATTTTTTGTGCAACTCTTTTCTTTTTGAAGCCTTTTTTTGCCTCTTCTAAACTGTTTTTGCACATCAGTACCCCCTTTTAAGCTATCTTTAGCCATTTCTGAGCCATTTTTGCACATCTCTAACCCAGTTTTGCCCATTTCTCACACTTTTTAATCCTTCTTTGGCCGTTTCTAGCCCATGTTTTTTGCATCTCTATTCCTTTTGAAGCCATCTTTGGCAATTTCTAACCCATTTTTGCACATCTTTTACACTTCTTATGCCATCTTTGGCCTTTTCTAACTGTTTTTTGCACAGCTCTATCTCTTTTGAAGCCATCTTTGGCCTTTTCTAACCCATTTTTGCACAACTCTAAACCTTCTGAAGCCGTCTTTGGCCATTTCAAACCCATTTTTCACATCTCTTACACTTCTTATGCCATCTTTGGCCTTTTCTAACCGTCTTTTGCACATCTCTATGTCTTTTGAAGCCATCCTTGGCCATTTCTACCCATTTTTGCACACCTCTAATCCTTTTGAAGCAATATTTGGACTTTTGTAACCCGTTTTTTTGAGGTTCTCTAAACGTTTCTAATCCGTCTATGGCGATTTCTAACCCATTTTGCACATCTCTTTCCCTTTTGAAGCCAACTGTGGCCATTTCTAACCCATTTTTTTACATCTCTATCCTTTTTAAAGCAGTTTTTGTCCTCTTCTGAACCATTTTTGCGCATCTGTACCCCTTTTATGCTGTCTTTAGCCTTTTCTGAACGTTTTTTGCACATCTCTAACCCTGTTTTGCCCATTTCGCACACTTTTTATACCATCTTTGGCCTTTTGTAACCCATTTTTACATATCTAACCCATTTGAAGTCATATTTGTCTGTTTCTAACCCATTTTTACGCATCTCCAACCCTTTTGAAGCCATCTTTGGCCATTTCTAATCAGTTTTTTTACACATCTGTACTCCTTTTTAGGTCATCTTTATTTCTAACCCATCTTTGCAAAACTCTAACCCTTTTGAAGCCATCTTTGGCCATTTCTAACCCATTTCTGCACATCTCTTACCACTTTTAAGCCGTCTTTGGCCATTTCTTAACCCATTTTTGCACAACTCTAGGAAGTTTTAAGTCATCTTTGGCCATTTCTAACCCATTTTTTGCACATCTCTAGCATTTTATAAGCCACCTTGGGACATTTCTAACCCTTTTTTGCACAAAAACCCCTTTTGAATCCATCTTTGGCCATTTAAAGGCAGTTTTTGCATATCTCTCACCATTCTTAAGCCATCTTTGGACATTTCTAACCCATTTTTGCACATCTCTATCTCTTTTGATGGCATCTTTGGCCATTTCTAACCATTCTTGCAAACCTCTAAACCTTTTGAAGTAATATTTGGCCTTTTCGGACCCAGTTTTGAGCTTCTCTAAACGTTCCTAAGCCATCTATGGCCATTTCAAACCCATTTTTCCAAATCTCTAACCCTTTTGAAGCCATCTTTAGCCATTTCAAACCAGTTTTTTTACACATCTGTACTCCTTTTTAGGTCATCTTTATTTCTAACCCATTTTTGCACACCTCTAACCCTTTTGAAGCCAACTTTGGCCATTTCTACACCATTTTTTAACACCTCTAAACCTTTTGAAGTAATATTTGGCCATTTCTAAACCATTTTTGCACATATCTAAACCTTTTGAAGCAGTCTTTGTCCATTTCAAACCAGGTTTTTTACACATCTTTACTCCTTTTTATGTCATCGTTATTTCTAACCCATTTTTGCACAACTCTAACCCTTTTGAAGCCAACTTTGGCCATTTCTAACTCATTTGTGCACATGTCTAACCCTTTTGAAGCCATTTTTTGCCTCTTCTAAACTATTTTTGCACATCAGTACCCCCTTTTAAGCTATCTTTAGCCATTTCTGAGCCATTTTTGCACATCTCTAACCCAGTTTTGCCCATTTCTCACACTTTTTAATCCTTCTTTGGCCGTTTCTAACCCATTTTTTTTGCATCTCTATTCCTTTTGAAGCCATCTTTGGCAATTTCTAACCCATTTTTGCACATCTTTTACACTTCTTATGCCATCCTTGGCCTTTTCTAACTGTTTTTTGCACAGCTCTATCTCTTTTGAAGCCATCTTTGGCCTTTTCTAACCCATTTTTGCACAACTCTAAACCTTCTGAAGCTGTCTTTGGCCATTTCAAACCCATTTTTCACATCTCTTACACTTCTTATGCCATCTTTGGCCTTTTCTAACCGTCTTTTGCACATCTCTATGTCTTTTGAAGCCATCCTTGGCCATTTCTACCCATTTTTGCACACCTCTAATCCTTTTGAAGCAATATTTGGACTTTTGTAACCCGTTTTTTGAAGTTCTCTAAACGTTTCTAATCCGTCTATGGCGATTTCTAACCCATTTTGCACATCTCTTACCCTTTTGAAGCCAACTGTGTCCATTTCTAACCCATTTTTGCGCATCTCTTTCCCTTTTGAAGCCAACTGTGGCCATTTCTAACCCATTTTTGCGCATCTCTTTCCCTTTTGAAGCCAACTGTGGCCATTTCTAACCCATTTTTTGCACCTCTCTATCCTTTTTAAAGCAGTTTTTGTCCTCTTCTGAACCATTTTTGCGCATCTGTACCCCTTTTATGCTGTCTTTAGCCTTTTCTGAACGTTTTTTGCACATCTCTAACCCTGTTTTGCCCATTTCTCACACTTTTTAAACCATCTTTGGCCTTTTGTAACCCATTTTTACATATCTAACCCATTTGAAGTCATATTTGTCTGTTTCTAACCCATTTTTACGCATCTCCAACCCTTTTGAAGCCATCTTTGGCCATTTCTAATCAGTTTTTTTACACATCTGTACTCCTTTTTAGGTCATCTTTATTTCTAACCCATCTTTGCAAAACTCTAACCCTTTTGAAGCCATCTTTGGCCATTTCTAACCCATTTCTGCACATCTCTTACCACTTTTAAGCCGTCTTTGGCCATTTCTTAACCCATTTTTGCAAAACTCTAGGAAGTTTTAAGTCATCTTTGGCCATTTCTAACCCATTTTTTGCACATCTCTAGCATTTTATTAGCCATCTTGGGACATTTCTAACCCTTTTTTGCACAAAAACCCCTTTTGAATCCACCTTTGGCCATTTAAAGGCAGTTTTTGCATATCTCTTACCATTCTTAAGCCATCTTTGGACATTTCTAACCCATTTTTGCACATCTCTATCTCTTTTGATGGCATCTTTGGCCATTTCTAACCATTCTTGCAAACCTCTAAACCTTTTGAAGTAATATTTGGCCTTTTCGGACCCAGTTTTGAGCTTCTCTAAACGTTCCTAAACCATCTATGGCCATTTCAAACCCATTTTTCCAAATCTCTAACCCTTTTGAAGCCATCTTTAGCCATTTCAAACCAGTTTTTTTACACATCTGTACTCCTTTTTAGGTCATCTTTATTTCTAACCCATTTTTGCACACCTCTAACCCTTTTGAAGCCAACTTTGGCCATTTCTACACCATTTTTGAACACCTCTAAACCTTTTGAAGTAATATTTGGCCATTTCTAAACCATTTTTGCACATATCTAAACCTTTTGAAGCAGTCTTTGTCCATTTCAAACCAGGTTTTTTACACATCTTTACTCCTTTTTATGTCATCGTTATTTCTAACCCATTTTTGCACAACTCTAACCCTTTTGAAGCCAACTTGGGCCATTTCTAACTCATTTGTGCACATGTCTAACCCTTTTGAAGCCATTTTTGGCCTTTTCTAACCCATTTTTTGTGCAACTCTTTTCTTTTTGAAGCCATTTTTTGCCTCTTCTAAACTATTTTTGCACATCAGTACCCCCTTTTAAGCTATCTTTAGCCATTTCTGAGCCATTTTTTGCACATCTCTAACCCAGTTTTGCCCATTTCTCACACTTTTTAATCCTTCTTTGGCCGTTTCTAACCCATTTTTTTGCATCTCTATTCCTTTTGAAGCCATCTTTGGCAATTTCTAACCCATTTTTGCACATCTTTTACACTTCTTATGCCATCTTTGGCCTTTTCTAACTGTTTTTTGCACAGCTCTATCTCTTTTGAAGCCATCTTTGGCCTTTTCTAACCCATTTTTGCACAACTCTAAACCTTCTGAAGCCGTCTTTGGCCATTTCAAACCCATTTTTCACATCTCTTACACTTCTTATGCCATCTTTGGCCTTTTCTAACCGCCTTTTGCACATCTCTATGTCTTTTGAAGCCATCCTTGGCCATTTCTACCCATTTTTGCACACCTCTAATCCTTTTGAAGCAATATTTGGACTTCTGTAACCCGTTTTTTGAAGTTCTCTAAACGTTTCTAATCCGTCTATGGCGATTTCTAACCCATTTTGCACATCTCTTACCCTTTTGAAGCCAACTGTGTCCATTTCTAACCCATTTTTGCGCATCTCTTTCCCTTTTGAAGCCAACTGTGGCCATTTCTAACCCATTTTTGCGCATCTCTTTCCCTTTTGAAGCCAACTGTGGCCATTTCTAACCCATTTTTTGCACCTCTCTATCCTTTTTAAAGCAGTTTTTGTCCTCTTCTGAACCATTTTTGCGCATCTGTACCCCTTTTATGCTGTCTTTAGCCTTTTCTGAACGTTTTTTGCACATCTCTAACCCTGTTTTGCCCATTTCTCACACTTTTTAAACCATCTTTGGCCTTTTGTAACCCATTTTTACATATCTAACCCATTTGAAGTCATATTTGTCTGTTTCTAACCCATTTTTACGCATCTCCAACCCTTTTGAAGCCATCTTTGGCCATTTCTAATCAGTTTTTTTACACATCTGTACTCCTTTTTAGGTCATCTTTGTTTCTAACCCATCTTTGCAAAACTCTAACCCTTTTGAAGCCATCTTTGGCCATTTCTAACCCATTTCTGCACATCTCTTACCACTTTTAAGCCGTCTTTGGCCATTTCTTAACCCATTTTTGCACAACTCTAGGAAGTTTTAAGTCATCTTTGGCCATTTCTAACCCATTTTTTGCACATCTCTAGCATTTTATTAGCCATCTTGGGACATTTCTAACCCTTTTTTGCACAAAAACCCCTTTTGAATCCACCTTTGGCCATTTAAAGGCAGTTTTTGCATATCTCTTACCATTCTTAAGCCATCTTTGGACATTTCTAACCCATTTTTGCACATCTCTATCTCTTTTGATGGCATCTTTGGCCATTTCTAACCATTCTTGCAAACCTCTAAACCTTTTGAAGTAATATTTGGCCTTTTCGGACCCAGTTTTGAGCTTCTCTAAACGTTCCTAAGCCATCTATGGCCATTTCAAACCCATTTTTCCAAATCTCTAACCCTTTTGAAGCCATCTTTAGCCATTTCAAACCAGTTTTTTTACACATCTGTACTCCTTTTTAGGTCATCGTTATTTCTAACCCATTTTTGCACACCTCTAACCCTTTTGAAGCCAACTTTGGCCATTTCTACACCATTTTTGAACACCTCTAAACCTTTTGAAGTAATATTTGGCCATTTCTAAACCATTTTTGCACATATCTAAACCTTTTGAAGCAGTCTTTGTCCATTTCAAACCAGGTTTTTTACACATCTTTACTCCTTTTTATGTCATCGTTATTTCTAACCCATTTTTGCACAACTCTAACCCTTTTGAAGCCAACTTTGGCCATTTCTAACTCATTTGTGCACATGTCTAACCCTTTTGAAGCCATTTTTGGCCTTTTCTAACCCATTTTTTGTGCAACTCTTTTCTTTTTGAAGCCATTTTTTGCCTCTTCTAAACTATTTTTGCACATCAGTACCCCCTTTTAAGCTATCTTTAGCCATTTCTGAGCCATTTTTTGCACATCTCTAACCCAGTTTTGCCCATTTCTCACACTTTTTAATCCTTCTTTGGCCGTTTCTAACCCATTTTTTTGCATCTCTATTCCTTTTGAAGCCATCTTTGGCAATTTCTAACCCATTTTTGCACATCTTTTACACTTCTTATGCCATCTTTGGCCTTTTCTAACTGTTTTTTGCACAGCTCTATCTCTTTTGAAGCCATCTTTGGCCTTTCCTAACCCATTTTTGCACAACTCTAAACCTTCTGAAGCCGTCTTTGGCCATTTCAAACCCATTTTTCACATCTCTTACACTTCTTATGCCATCTTTGGCCTTTTCTAACCGCCTTTTGCACATCTCTATGTCTTTTGAAGCCATCCTTGGCCATTTCTACCCATTTTTGCACACCTCTAATCCTTTTGAAGCAATATTTGGACTTTTGTAACCCGTTGTTTGAAGTTCTCTAAACGTTTCTAATCCGTCTATGGCGATTTCTAACCCATTTTGCACATCTCTTACCCTTTTGAAGCCAACTGTGTCCATTTCTAACCCATTTTTGCGCATCTCTTTCCCTTTTGAAGCCAACTGTGGCCATTTCTAACCCATTTTTGCGCATCTCTTTCCCTTTTGAAGCCAACTGTGGCCATTTCTAACCCATTTTTTGCACCTCTCTATCCTTTTTAAAGCAGTTTTTGTCCTCTTCTGAACCATTTTTGCGCATCTGTACCCCTTTTATGCTGTCTTTAGCCTTTTCTGAACGTTTTTTGCACATCTCTAACCCTGTTTTGCCCATTTCTCACACTTTTTAAACCATCTTTGGCCTTTTGTAACCCATTTTTACATATCTAACCCATTTGAAGTCATATTTGTCTGTTTCTAACCCATTTTTACGCATCTCCAACCCTTTTGAAGCCATCTTTGGCCATTTCTAATCAGTTTTTTTACACATCTGTACTCCTTTTTAGGTCATCTTTGTTTCTAACCCATCTTTGCAAAACTCTAACCCTTTTGAAGCCATCTTTGGCCATTTCTAACCCATTTCTGCACATCTCTTACCACTTTTAAGCCGTCTTTGGCCATTTCTTAACCCATTTTTGCACAACTCTAGGAAGTTTTAAGTCATCTTTGGCCATTTCTAACCCATTTTTTGCACATCTCTAGCATTTTATTAGCCATCTTGGGACATTTCTAACCCTTTTTTGCACAAAAACCCCTTTTGAATCCACCTTTGGCCATTTAAAGGCAGTTTTTGCATATCTCTTACCATTCTTAAGCCATCTTTGGACATTTCTAACCCATTTTTGCACATCTCTATCTCTTTTGATGGCATCTTTGGCCATTTCTAACCATTCTTGCAAACCTCTAAACCTTTTGAAGTAATATTTGGCCTTTTCGGACCCAGTTTTGAGCTTCTCTAAACGTTCCTAAGCCATCTATGGCCATTTCAAACCCATTTTTCCAAATCTCTAACCCTTTTGAAGCCATCTTTAGCCATTTCAAACCAGTTTTTTTACACATCTGTACTCCTTTTTAGGTCATCGTTATTTCTAACCCATTTTTGCACACCTCTAACCCTTTTGAAGCCAACTTTGGCCATTTCTACACCATTTTTGAACACCTCTAAACCTTTTGAAGTAATATTTGGCCATTTCTAAACCATTTTTGCACATATCTAAACCTTTTGAAGCAGTCTTTGTCCATTTCAAACCAGGTTTTTTACACATCTTTACTCCTTTTTATGTCATCGTTATTTCTAACCCATTTTTGCACAACTCTAACCCTTTTGAAGCCAACTTTGGCCATTTCTAACTCATTTGTGCACATGTCTAACCCTTTTGAAGCCATTTTTGGCCTTTTCTAACCCATTTTTTGTGCAACTCTTTTCTTTTTGAAGCCTTTTTTTGCCTCTTCTAAACTGTTTTTGCACATCAGTACCCCCTTTTAAGCTATCTTTAGCCATTTCTGAGCCATTTTTTGCACATCTCTAACCCAGTTTTGCCCATTTCTCACACTTTTTAATCCTTCTTTGGCCGTTTCTAACCCATTTTTTTGCATCTCTATTCCTTTTGAAGCCATCTTTGGCAATTTCTAACCCATTTTTGCACATCTTTTACACTTCTTATGCCATCCTTGGCCTTTTCTAACTGTTTTTTGCACAGCTCTATCTCTTTTGAAGCCATCTTTGGCCTTTTCTAACCCATTTTTGCACAACTCTAAACCTTCTGAAGCTGTCTTTGGCCATTTCAAACCCATTTTTCACATCTCTTACACTTCTTATGCCATCTTTGGCCTTTTCTAACCATCTTTTGCACATCTCTATGTCTTTTGAAGCCATCCTTGGCCATTTCTACCCATTTTTGCACACCTCTAATCCTTTTGAAGCAATATTTGGACTTTTGTAACCCGTTTTTTGAAGTTCTCTAAACGTTTCTAATCCGTCTATGGCGATTTCTAACCCATTTTGCACATCTCTTACCCTTTTGAAGCCAACTGTGTCCATTTCTAACCCATTTTTGCGCATCTCTTTCCCTTTTGAAGCCAACTGTGGCCATTTCTAACCCATTTTTGCGCATCTCTTTCCCTTTTGAAGCCAACTGTGGCCATTTCTAACCCATTTTTTGCACCTCTCTATCCTTTTTAAAGCAGTTTTTGTCCTCTTCTGAACCATTTTTGCGCATCTGTACCCCTTTTATGCTGTCTTTAGCCTTTTCTGAACGTTTTTTGCACATCTCTAACCCTGTTTTGCCCATTTCTCACACTTTTTAAACCATCTTTGGCCTTTTGTAACCCATTTTTACATATCTAACCCATTTGAAGTCATATTTGTCTGTTTCTAACCCATTTTTACGCATCTCCAACCCTTTTGAAGCCATCTTTGGCCATTTCTAATCAGTTTTTTTACACATCTGTACTCCTTTTTAGGTCATCTTTATTTCTAACCCATCTTTGCAAAACTCTAACCCTTTTGAAGCCATCTTTGGCCATTTCTAACCCATTTCTGCACATCTCTTACCACTTTTAAGCCGTCTTTGGCCATTTCTTAACCCATTTTTGCACAACTCTAGGAAGTTTTAAGTCATCTTTGGCCATTTCTAACCCATTTTTTGCACATCTCTAGCATTTTATAAGCCATCTTGGGACATTTCTAACCCTTTTTTGCACAAAAACCCCTTTTGAATCCATCTTTGGCCATTTAAAGGCAGTTTTTGCATATCTCTGACCATTCTTAAGCCATCTTTGGACATTTCTAACCCATTTTTGCACATCTCTATCTCTTTTGATGGCATCTTTGGCCATTTCTAACCATTCTTGCAAACCTCTAAACCTTTTGAAGTAATATTTGGCCTTTTCGGACCCAGTTTTGAGCTTCTCTAAACGTTCCTAAGCCATCTATGGCCATTTCAAACCCATTTTTCCAAATCTCTAACCCTTTTGAAGCCATCTTTAGCCATTTCAAACCAGTTTTTTTACACATCTGTACTCCTTTTTAGATCATCTTTATTTCTAACCCATTTTTGCACACCTCTAACCCTTTTGAAGCCAACTTTGGCCATTTCTACACCATTTTTGAACACCTCTAAACCTTTTGAAGTAATATTTGGCCATTTCTAAACCATTTTTGCACATATCTAAACCTTTTGAAGCAGTCTTTGTCCATTTCAAACCAGGTTTTTTACACATCTTTACTCCTTTTTATGTCATCGTTATTTCTAACCCATTTTTGCACAACTCTAACCCTTTTGAAGCCAACTTTGGCCATTTCTAACTCATTTGTGCACATGTCTAACCCTTTTGAAGCCATTTTTGGCCTTTTCTAACCCATTTTTTGTGCAACTCTTTTCTTTTTGAAGCCATTTTTTGCCTCTTCTAAACTATTTTTGCACATCATTCCCCCCTTTTAAGCTATCTTTAGCCATTTCTGAGCCATTTTTGCACATCTCTAACCCAGTTTTGCCCATTTCTCACACTTTTTAATCCTTCTTTGGCCGTTTCTAACCCATTTTTTTGCATCTCTATTCCTTTTGAAGCCATCTTTGGCAATTTCTAACCCATTTTTGCACATCTTTTACACTTCTTATGCCATCCTTGGCCTTTTCTAACTGTTTTTTGCACAGCTCTATCTCTTTTGAAGCCATCTTTGGCCTTTTCTAACCCATTTTTGCACAACTCTAAACCTTCTGAAGCTGTCTTTGGCCATTTCAAACCCATTTTTCACATCTCTTACACTTCTTATGCCATCTTTGGCCTTTTCTAACCGTCTTTTGCACATCTCTATGTCTTTTGAAGCCATCCTTGGCCATTTCTACCCATTTTTGCACACCTCTAATCCTTTTGAAGCAATATTTGGACTTTTGTAACCCGTTTTTTGAAGTTCTCTAAACGTTTCTAATCCGTCTATGGCGATTTCTAACCCATTTTGCACATCTCTTACCCTTTTGAAGCCAACTGTGTCCATTTCTAACCCATTTTTGCGCATCTCTTTCCCTTTTGAAGCCAACTGTGGCCATTTCTAACCCATTTTTGCGCATCTCTTTCCCTTTTGAAGCCAACTGTGGCCATTTCTAACCCATTTTTTGCACCTCTCTATCCTTTTTAAAGCAGTTTTTGTCCTCTTCTGAACCATTTTTGCGCATCTGTACCCCTTTTATGCTGTCTTTAGCCTTTTCTGAACGTTTTTTGCACATCTCTAACCCTGTTTTGCCCATTTCTCACACTTTTTAAACCATCTTTGGCCTTTTGTAACCCATTTTTACATATCTAACCCATTTGAAGTCATATTTGTCTGTTTCTAACCCATTTTTACGCATCTCCAACCCTTTTGAAGCCATCTTTGGCCATTTCTAATCAGTTTTTTTACACATCTGTACTCCTTTTTAGGTCATCTTTATTTCTAACCCATCTTTGCAAAACTCTAACCCTTTTGAAGCCATCTTTGGCCATTTCTAACCCATTTCTGCACATCTCTTACCACTTTTAAGCCGTCTTTGGCCATTTCTTAACCCATTTTTGCACAAATCTAGGAAGTTTTAAGTCATCTTTGGCCATTTCTAACCCATTTTTTGCACATCTCTAGCATTTTATAAGCCATCTTGGGACATTTCTAACCCTTTTTTGCACAAAACCCCCTTTTGAATCCATCTTTGGCCATTTAAAGGCAGTTTTTGCATATCTCCTACCATTCTTAAGCCATCTTTGGACATTTCTAACCCATTTTTGCACATCTCTATCTCTTTTGATGGCATCTTTGGCCATTTCTAACCATTCTTGCAAACCTCTAAACCTTTTGAAGTAATATTTGGCCTTTTCGGACCCAGTTTTGAGCTTCTCTAAACGTTCCTAAGCCATCTATGGCCATTTCAAACCCATTTTTCCAAATCTCTAACCCTTTTGAAGCCATCTTTAGCCATTTCAAACCAGTTTTTTTACACATCTGTACTCCTTTTTAGGTCATCTTTATTTCTAACCCATTTTTGCACACCTCTAACCCTTTTGAAGCCAACTTTGGCCATTTCTAACTCATTTGTGCACATGTCTAACCCTTTTGAAGCCATTTTTGGCCTTTTCTAACCCATTTTTTGTGCAACTCTTTTCTTTTTGAAGCCTTTTTTTGCCTCTTCTAAACTGTTTTTGCACATCAGTACCCCATTTTAAACTATCTTTAGCCATTTCTGAGCCATTTTTGCACATCTCTAACCCAGTTTTGCCCATTTCTCACACTTTTTAATCCTTCTTTGGCCGTTTCTAACCCATTTTTTTGCATCTCTATTCCTTTTGAAGCCATCTTTGGCAATTTCTAACCCATTTTTGCACATCTTTTACACTTCTTATGCCATCCTTGGCCTTTTCTAACTGTTTTTTGCACAGCTCTATCTCTTTTGAAGCCATCTTTGGCCTTTTCTAACCCATTTTTGCACAACTCTAAACCTTTTGAAGTAATATTTGGCCATTTCTAAACCATTTTTGCACAACTCTAAACCTTCTGAAGCTGTCTTTGGCCATTTCAAACCCATTTTTCACATCTCTTACACTTCTTATGCCATCTTTGGCCTTTTCTAACCATCTTTTGCACATCTCTATGTCTTTTGAAGCCATCCTTGGCCATTTCTACCCATTTTTGCACACCTCTAATCCTTTTGAAGCAATATTTGGACTTTTGTAACCCGTTTTTTGAAGTTCTCTAAACGTTTCTAATCCGTCTATGGCGATTTCTAACCCATTTTGCACATCTCTTACCCTTTTGAAGCCAACTGTGTCCATTTCTAACCCATTTTTGCGCATCTCTTTCCCTTTTGAAGCCAACTGTGGCCATTTCTAACCCATTTTTGCGCATCTCTTTCCCTTTTGAAGCCAACTGTGGCCATTTCTAACCCATTTTTTGCACCTCTCTATCCTTTTTAAAGCAGTTTTTGTCCTCTTCTGAACCATTTTTGCGCATCTGTACCCCTTTTATGCTGTCTTTAGCCTTTTCTGAACGTTTTTTGCACATCTCTAACCCTGTTTTGCCCATTTCTCACACTTTTTAAACCATCTTTGGCCTTTTGTAACCCATTTTTACATATCTAACCCATTTGAAGTCATATTTGTCTGTTTCTAACCCATTTTTACGCATCTCCAACCCTTTTGAAGCCATCTTTGGCCATTTCTAATCAGTTTTTTTACACATCTGTACTCCTTTTTAGGTCATCTTTATTTCTAACCCATCTTTGCAAAACTCTAACCCTTTTGAAGCCATCTTTGGCCATTTCTAACCCATTTCTGCACATCTCTTACCACTTTTAAGCCGTCTTTGGCCATTTCTTAACCCATTTTTGCACAACTCTAGGAAGTTTTAAGTCATCTTTGGCCATTTCTAACCCATTTTTTGCACATCTCTAGCATTTTATAAGCCATCTTGGGACATTTCTAACCCTTTTTTGCACAAAAACCCCTTTTGAATCCATCTTTGGCCATTTAAAGGCAGTTTTTGCATATCTCTGACCATTCTTAAGCCATCTTTGGACATTTCTAACCCATTTTTGCACATCTCTATCTCTTTTGATGGCATCTTTGGCCATTTCTAACCATTCTTGCAAACCTCTAAACCTTTTGAAGTAATATTTGGCCTTTTCGGACCCAGTTTTGAGCTTCTCTAAACGTTCCTAAGCCATCTATGGCCATTTCAAACCCATTTTTCCAAATCTCTAACCCTTTTGAAGCCATCTTTAGCCATTTCAAACCAGTTTTTTTACACATCTGTACTCCTTTTTAGATCATCTTTATTTCTAACCCATTTTTGCACACCTCTAACCCTTTTGAAGCCAACTTTGGCCATTTCTACACCATTTTTGAACACCTCTAAACCTTTTGAAGTAATATTTGGCCATTTCTAAACCATTTTTGCACATATCTAAACCTTTTGAAGCAGTCTTTGTCCATTTCAAACCAGGTTTTTTACACATCTTTACTCCTTTTTATGTCATCGTTATTTCTAACCCATTTTTGCACAACTCTAACCCTTTTGAAGCCAACTTTGGCCATTTCTAACTCATTTGTGCACATGTCTAACCCTTTTGAAGCCATTTTTGGCCTTTTCTAACCCATTTTTTGTGCAACTCTTTTCTTTTTGAAGCCATTTTTTGCCTCTTCTAAACTATTTTTGCACATCATTCCCCCCTTTTAAGCTATCTTTAGCCATTTCTGAGCCATTTTTGCACATCTCTAACCCAGTTTTGCCCATTTCTCACACTTTTTAATCCTTCTTTGGCCGTTTCTAACCCATTTTTTTGCATCTCTATTCCTTTTGAAGCCATCTTTGGCAATTTCTAACCCATTTTTGCACATCTTTTACACTTCTTATGCCATCCTTGGCCTTTTCTAACTGTTTTTTGCACAGCTCTATCTCTTTTGAAGCCATCTTTGGCCTTTTCTAACCCATTTTTGCACAACTCTAAACCTTCTGAAGCTGTCTTTGGCCATTTCAAACCCATTTTTCACATCTCTTACACTTCTTATGCCATCTTTGGCCTTTTCTAACCGTCTTTTGCACATCTCTATGTCTTTTGAAGCCATCCTTGGCCATTTCTACCCATTTTTGCACACCTCTAATCCTTTTGAAGCAATATTTGGACTTTTGTAACCCGTTTTTTGAAGTTCTCTAAACGTTTCTAATCCGTCTATGGCGATTTCTAACCCATTTTGCACATCTCTTACCCTTTTGAAGCCAACTGTGTCCATTTCTAACCCATTTTTGCGCATCTCTTTCCCTTTTGAAGCCAACTGTGGCCATTTCTAACCCATTTTTGCGCATCTCTTTCCCTTTTGAAGCCAACTGTGGCCATTTCTAACCCATTTTTTGCACCTCTCTATCCTTTTTAAAGCAGTTTTTGTCCTCTTCTGAACCATTTTTGCGCATCTGTACCCCTTTTATGCTGTCTTTAGCCTTTTCTGAACGTTTTTTGCACATCTCTAACCCTGTTTTGCCCATTTCTCACACTTTTTAAACCATCTTTGGCCTTTTGTAACCCATTTTTACATATCTAACCCATTTGAAGTCATATTTGTCTGTTTCTAACCCATTTTTACGCATCTCCAACCCTTTTGAAGCCATCTTTGGCCATTTCTAATCAGTTTTTTTACACATCTGTACTCCTTTTTAGGTCATCTTTATTTCTAACCCATCTTTGCAAAACTCTAACCCTTTTGAAGCCATCTTTGGCCATTTCTAACCCATTTCTGCACATCTCTTACCACTTTTAAGCCGTCTTTGGCCATTTCTTAACCCATTTTTGCACAAATCTAGGAAGTTTTAAGTCATCTTTGGCCATTTCTAACCCATTTTTTGCACATCTCTAGCATTTTATAAGCCATCTTGGGACATTTCTAACCCTTTTTTGCACAAAACCCCCTTTTGAATCCATCTTTGGCCATTTAAAGGCAGTTTTTGCATATCTCCTACCATTCTTAAGCCATCTTTGGACATTTCTAACCCATTTTTGCACATCTCTATCTCTTTTGATGGCATCTTTGGCCATTTCTAACCATTCTTGCAAACCTCTAAACCTTTTGAAGTAATATTTGGCCTTTTCGGACCCAGTTTTGAGCTTCTCTAAACGTTCCTAAGCCATCTATGGCCATTTCAAACCCATTTTTCCAAATCTCTAACCCTTTTGAAGCCATCTTTAGCCATTTCAAACCAGTTTTTTTACACATCTGTACTCCTTTTTAGGTCATCTTTATTTCTAACCCATTTTTGCACACCTCTAACCCTTTTGAAGCCAACTTTGGCCATTTCTAACTCATTTGTGCACATGTCTAACCCTTTTGAAGCCATTTTTGGCCTTTTCTAACCCATTTTTTGTGCAACTCTTTTCTTTTTGAAGCCTTTTTTTGCCTCTTCTAAACTGTTTTTGCACATCAGTACCCCATTTTAAACTATCTTTAGCCATTTCTGAGCCATTTTTGCACATCTCTAACCCAGTTTTGCCCATTTCTCACACTTTTTAATCCTTCTTTGGCCGTTTCTAACCCATTTTTTTGCATCTCTATTCCTTTTGAAGCCATCTTTGGCAATTTCTAACCCATTTTTGCACATCTTTTACACTTCTTATGCCATCCTTGGCCTTTTCTAACTGTTTTTTGCACAGCTCTATCTCTTTTGAAGCCATCTTTGGCCTTTTCTAACCCATTTTTGCACAACTCTAAACCTTTTGAAGTAATATTTGGCCATTTCTAAACCATTTTTGCACATATCTAAACCTTTTGAAGCAGTCTTTGTCCATTTCAAACCAGGTTTTTTACACATCTTTACTCCTTTTTATGTCATCGTTATTTCTAACCCATTTTTGCACAACTCTAACCCTTTTGAAGCCAACTTTGGCCATTTCTAACTCATTTGTGCACATGTCTAACCCTTTTGAAGCCATTTTTGGCCTTTTCTAACCCATTTTTTGTGCAACTCTTTTCTTTTTGAAGCCATTTTTTGCCTCTTCTAAACTATTTTTGCACATCATTCCCCCCTTTTAAGCTATCTTTAGCCATTTCTGAGCCATTTTTGCACATCTCTAACCCAGTTTTGCCCATTTCTCACACTTTTTAATCCTTCTTTGGCCGTTTCTAACCCATTTTTTTGCATCTCTATTCCTTTTGAAGCCATCTTTGGCAATTTCTAACCCATTTTTGCACATCTTTTACACTTCTTATGCCATCCTTGGCCTTTTCTAACTGTTTTTTGCACAGCTCTATCTCTTTTGAAGCCATCTTTGGCCTTTTCTAACCCATTTTTGCACAACTCTAAACCTTCTGAAGCTGTCTTTGGCCATTTCAAACCCATTTTTCACATCTCTTACACTTCTTATGCCATCTTTGGCCTTTTCTAACCGTCTTTTGCACATCTCTATGTCTTTTGAAGCCATCCTTGGCCATTTCTACCCATTTTTGCACACCTCTAATCCTTTTGAAGCAATATTTGGACTTTTGTAACCCGTTTTTTGAAGTTCTCTAAACGTTTCTAATCCGTCTATGGCGATTTCTAACCCATTTTGCACATCTCTTACCCTTTTGAAGCCAACTGTGTCCATTTCTAACCCATTTTTGCGCATCTCTTTCCCTTTTGAAGCCAACTGTGGCCATTTCTAACCCATTTTTGCGCATCTCTTTCCCTTTTGAAGCCAACTGTGGCCATTTCTAACCCATTTTTTGCACCTCTCTATCCTTTTTAAAGCAGTTTTTGTCCTCTTCTGAACCATTTTTGCGCATCTGTACCCCTTTTATGCTGTCTTTAGCCTTTTCTGAACGTTTTTTGCACATCTCTAACCCTGTTTTGCCCATTTCTCACACTTTTTAAACCATCTTTGGCCTTTTGTAACCCATTTTTACATATCTAACCCATTTGAAGTCATATTTGTCTGTTTCTAACCCATTTTTACGCATCTCCAACCCTTTTGAAGCCATCTTTGGCCATTTCTAATCAGTTTTTTTACACATCTGTACTCCTTTTTAGGTCATCTTTATTTCTAACCCATCTTTGCAAAACTCTAACCCTTTTGAAGCCATCTTTGGCCATTTCTAACCCATTTCTGCACATCTCTTACCACTTTTAAGCCGTCTTTGGCCATTTCTTAACCCATTTTTGCACAAATCTAGGAAGTTTTAAGTCATCTTTGGCCATTTCTAACCCATTTTTTGCACATCTCTAGCATTTTATAAGCCATCTTGGGACATTTCTAACCCTTTTTTGCACAAAACCCCCTTTTGAATCCATCTTTGGCCATTTAAAGGCAGTTTTTGCATATCTCCTACCATTCTTAAGCCATCTTTGGACATTTCTAACCCATTTTTGCACATCTCTATCTCTTTTGATGGCATCTTTGGCCATTTCTAACCATTCTTGCAAACCTCTAAACCTTTTGAAGTAATATTTGGCCTTTTCGGACCCAGTTTTGAGCTTCTCTAAACGTTCCTAAGCCATCTATGGCCATTTCAAACCCATTTTTCCAAATCTCTAACCCTTTTGAAGCCATCTTTAGCCATTTCAAACCAGTTTTTTTACACATCTGTACTCCTTTTTAGGTCATCTTTATTTCTAACCCATTTTTGCACACCTCTAACCCTTTTGAAGCCAACTTTGGCCATTTCTAACTCATTTGTGCACATGTCTAACCCTTTTGAAGCCATTTTTGGCCTTTTCTAACCCATTTTTTGTGCAACTCTTTTCTTTTTGAAGCCTTTTTTTGCCTCTTCTAAACTGTTTTTGCACATCAGTACCCCATTTTAAACTATCTTTAGCCATTTCTGAGCCATTTTTGCACATCTCTAACCCAGTTTTGCCCATTTCTCACACTTTTTAATCCTTCTTTGGCCGTTTCTAACCCATTTTTTTGCATCTCTATTCCTTTTGAAGCCATCTTTGGCAATTTCTAACCCATTTTTGCACATCTTTTACACTTCTTATGCCATCCTTGGCCTTTTCTAACTGTTTTTTGCACAGCTCTATCTCTTTTGAAGCCATCTTTGGCCTTTTCTAACCCATTTTTGCACAACTCTAAACCTTCTGAAGCTGTCTTTGGCCATTTCAAACCCATTTTTCACATCTCTTACACTTCTTATGCCATCTTTGGCCTTTTCTAACCATCTTTTGCACATCTCTATGTCTTTTGAAGCCATCCTTGGCCATTTCTACCCATTTTTGCACACCTCTAATCCTTTTGAAGCAATATTTGGACTTCTGTAACCCGTTTTTTGAAGTTCTCTAAACGTTTCTAATCCGTCTATGGCGATTTCTAACCCATTTTGCACATCTCTTACCCTTTTGAAGCCAACTGTGTCCATTTCTAACCCATTTTTGCGCATCTCTTTCCCTTTTGAAGCCAACTGTGGCCATTTCTAACCCATTTTTGCGCATCTCTTTCCCTTTTGAAGCCAACTGTGGCCATTTCTAACCCATTTTTTGCACCTCTCTATCCTTTTTAAAGCAGTTTTTGTCCTCTTCTGAACCATTTTTGCGCATCTGTACCCCTTTTATGCTGTCTTTAGCCTTTTCTGAACGTTTTTTGCACATCTCTAACCCTGTTTTGCCCATTTCTCACACTTT
This sequence comes from Lathamus discolor, assembly GCF_037157495.1. Classification (NCBI taxonomy): domain Eukaryota; kingdom Metazoa; phylum Chordata; class Aves; order Psittaciformes; family Psittacidae; genus Lathamus; species Lathamus discolor. Next base: position 137,501 of record NW_027069137.1, read on the forward strand.
TTAAACCATCTTTGGCCTTTTGTAACCCATTTTTACATATCTAACCCATTTGAAGTCATATTTGTCTGTTTCTAACCCATTTTTACGCATCTCCAACCCTTTTGAAGCCATCTTTGGCCATTTCTAATCAGTTTTTTTACACATCTGTACTCCTTTTTAGGTCATCTTTATTTCTAACCCATCTTTGCAAAACTCTAACCCTTTTGAAGCCATCTTTGGCCATTTCTAACCCATTTCTGCACATCTCTTACCACTTTTAAGCCGTCTTTGGCCATTTCTTAACCCATTTTTGCACAAATCTAGGAAGTTTTAAGTCATCTTTGGCCATTTCTAACCCATTTTTTGCACATCTCTAGCATTTTATAAGCCATCTTGGGACATTTCTAACCCTTTTTTGCACAAAACCCCCTTTTGAATCCATCTTTGGCCATTTAAAGGCAGTTTTTGCATATCTCCTACCATTCTTAAGCCATCTTTGGACATTTCTAACCCATTTTTGCACATCTCTATCTCTTTTGATGGCATCTTTGGCCATTTCTAACCATTCTTGCAAACCTCTAAACCTTTTGAAGTAATATTTGGCCTTTTCGGACCCAGTTTTGAGCTTCTCTAAACGTTCCTAAGCCATCTATGGCCATTTCAAACCCATTTTTCCAAATCTCTAACCCTTTTGAAGCCATCTTTAGCCATTTCAAACCAGTTTTTTTACACATCTGTACTCCTTTTTAGGTCATCTTTATTTCTAACCCATTTTTGCACACCTCTAACCCTTTTGAAGCCAACTTTGGCCATTTCTAACTCATTTGTGCACATGTCTAACCCTTTTGAAGCCATTTTTGGCCTTTTCTAACCCATTTTTTGTGCAACTCTTTTCTTTTTGAAGCCTTTTTTTGCCTCTTCTAAACTGTTTTTGCACATCAGTACCCCATTTTAAACTATCTTTAGCCATTTCTGAGCCATTTTTGCACATCTCTAACCCAGTTTTGCCCATTTCTCACACTTTTTAATCCTTCTTTGGCCGTTTCTAACCCATTTTTTTTGCATCTCTATTCCTTTTGAAGCCATCTTTGGCAATTTCTAACCCATTTTTGCACATCTTTTACACTTCTTATGCCATCCTTGGCCTTTTCTAACTGTTTTTTGCACAGCTCTATCTCTTTTGAAGCCATCTTTGGCCTTTTCTAACCCATTTTTGCACAACTCTAAACCTTCTGAAGCTGTCTTTGGCCATTTCAAACCCATTTTTCACATCTCTTACACTTCTTATGCCATCTTTGGCCTTTTCTAACCATCTTTTGCACATCTCTATGTCTTTTGAAGCCATCCTTGGCCATTTCTACCCATTTTTGCACACCTCTAATCCTTTTGAAGCAATATTTGGACTTTTGTAACCCGTTTTTTGAAGTTCTCTAAACGTTTCTAATCCGTCTATGGCGATTTCTAACCCATTTTGCACATCTCTTACCCTTTTGAAGCCAACTGTGTCCATTTCTAACCCATTTTTGCGCATCTCTTTCCCTTTTGAAGCCAACTGTGGCCATTTCTAACCCATTTTTTGCACCTCTCTATCATTTTAAAGCAGTTTTTGTCCTCTTCTGAACCATTTTTGCGCATCTGTACCCCTTTTATGCTGTCTTTAGCCTTTTCTGAACGTTTTTTGCACATCTCTAACCCTGTTTTGCCCATTTCTCACACTTTTTTATACCATCTTTGGCCTTTTGTAACCCATTTTTACATATCTAACCCATTTGAAGTCTTATTTGTCTGTTTCTAACCCATTTTTACGCATCTCCAACCCTTTTGAAGCCATCTTTGGCCATTTCTAATCAGTTTTTTTACACATCTGTACTCCTTTTTAGGTCATCTTTATTTCTAACCCATCTTTGCAAAACTCTAACCCTTTTGAAGCCATCTTTGGCCATTTCTAACCCATTTCTGCACATCTCTTACCACTTTTAAGCCGTCTTTGGCCATTTCTTAACCCATTTTTGCACAACTCTAGGAAGTTTTAAGTCATCTTTGGCCATTTCTAACCCATTTTTTGCACATCTCTAGCATTTTATTAGCCATCTTGGGACATTTCTAACCCTTTTTTGCACAAAAACCCCTTTTGAATCCATCTTTGGCCATTTAAAGGCAGTTTTTGCATATCTCTTACCATTCTTAAGCCATCTTTGGACATTTCTAACCCATTTTTGCACATCTCTATCTCTTTTGATGGCATCTTTGGCCATTTCTAACCATTCTTGCAAACCTCTAAACCTTTTGAAGTAATATTTGGCCTTTTCGGACCCAGTTTTGAGCTTCTCTAAACGTTCCTAAGCCATCTATGGCCATTTCAAACCCATTTTTCCAAATCTCTAACCCTTTTGAAGCCATCTTTAGCCATTTCAAACCAGTTTTTTTACACATCTGTACTCCTTTTTAGGTCATCTTTATTTCTAACCCATTTTTGCACACCTCTAACCCTTTTGAAGCCAACTTTGGCCATTTCTACACCATTTTTGAACACCTCTAAACCTTTTGAAGTAATATTTGGCCATTTCTAAACCATTTTTGCACATATCTAAACCTTTTGAAGCAGTCTTTGTCCATTTCAAACCAGGTTTTTTACACATCTTTACTCCTTTTTATGTCATCGTTATTTCTAACCCATTTTTGCACAACTCTAACCCTTTTGAAGCCAACTTTGGCCATTTCTAACTCATTTGTGCACATGTCTAACCCTTTTGAAGCCATTTTTGGCCTTTTCTAACCCATTTTTTGTGCAACTCTTTTCTTTTTGAAGCCTTTTTTTGCCTCTTCTAAACTGTTTTTGCACATCAGTACCCCATTTTAAACTATCTTTAGCCATTTCTGAGCCATTTTTGCACATCTCTAACCCAGTTTTGCCCATTTCTCACACTTTTTAATCCTTCTTTGGCCGTTTCTAACCCATTTTTTTGCATCTCTATTCCTTTTGAAGCCATCTTTGGCAATTTCTAACCCATTTTTGCACATCTTTTACACTTCTTATGCCATCCTTGGCCTTTTCTAACTGTTTTTTGCACAGCTCTATCTCTTTTGAAGCCATCTTTGGCCTTTTCTAACCCATTTTTGCACAACTCTAAACCTTCTGAAGCTGTCTTTGGCCATTTCAAACCCATTTTTCACATCTCTTACACTTCTTATGCCATCTTTGGCCTTTTCTAACCGTCTTTTGCACATCTCTATGTCTTTTGAAGCCATCCTTGGCCATTTCTACCCATTTTTGCACACCTCTAATCCTTTTGAAGCAATATTTGGACTTTTGTAACCCGTTTTTTGAAGTTCTCTAAACGTTTCTAATCCGTCTATGGCGATTTCTAACCCATTTTGCACATCTCTTACCCTTTTGAAGCCAACTGTGTCCATTTCTAACCCATTTTTGCGCATCTCTTTCCCTTTTGAAGCCAACTGTGGCCATTTCTAACCCATTTTTGCGCATCTCTTTCCCTTTTGAAGCCAACTGTGGCCATTTCTAACCCATTTTTTGCACCTCTCTATCCTTTTTAAAGCAGTTTTTGTCCTCTTCTGAACCATTTTTGCGCATCTGTACCCCTTTTATGCTGTCTTTAGCCTTTTCTGAACGTTTTTTGCACATCTCTAACCCTGTTTTGCCCATTTCTCACACTTTTTATACCATCTTTGGCCTTTTGTAACCCATTTTTACATATCTAACCCATTTGAAGTCATATTTGTCTGTTTCTAACCCATTTTTACACATCTCCAACCCTTTTGAAGCCATCTTTGGCCATTTCTAATCAGTTTTTTTACACATCTGTACTCCTTTTTAGGTCATCTTTATTTCTAACCCATCTTTGCAAAACTCTAACCCTTTTGAAGCCATCTTTGGCCATTTCTAACCCATTTCTGCACATCTCTTACCACTTTTAAGCCGTCTTTGGCCATTTCTTAACCCATTTTTGCACAACTCTAGGAAGTTTTAAGTCATCTTTGGCCATTTCTAACCCATTTTTTGCACATCTCTAGCATTTTATAAGCCACCTTGGGACATTTCTAACCCTTTTTTGCACAAAAACCCCTTTTGAATCCACCTTTGGCCATTTAAAGGCAGTTTTTGCATATCTCTTACCATTCTTAAGCCATCTTTGGACATTTCTAACCCATTTTTGCACATCTCTATCTCTTTTGATGGCATCTTTGGCCATTTCTAACCATTCTTGCAAACCTCTAAACCTTTTGAAGTAATATTTGGCCTTTTCGGACCCAGTTTTGAACTTCTCTAAGCGTTCCTAAGCCATCTATGGCCATTTCAAACCCATTTTTCCAAATCTCTAACCCTTTTGAAGCCATCTTTAGCCATTTCAAACCAGTTTTTTTACACATCTGTACTCCTTTTTAGGTCATCTTTACTTCTAACCCATTTTTGCACACCTCTAACCCTTTTGAAGCCAACTTTGGCCATTTCTACACCATTTTTGAACACCTCTAAACCTTTTGAAGTAATATTTGGCCATTTCTAAACCATTTTTGCACATATCTAAACCTTTTGAAGCAGTCTTTGTCCATTTCAAACCAGGTTTTTTACACATCTTTACTCCTTCTTATGTCATCGTTATTTCTAACCCATTTTTGCACAACTCTAACCCTTTTGAAGCCAACTTTGGCCATTTCTAACTCATTTGTGCACATGTCTAACCCTTTTGAAGCCATTTTTGGCCTTTTCTAACCCATTTTTTGTGCAACTCTTTTCTTTTTGAAGCCTTTTTTTGCCTCTTCTAAACTGTTTTTGCACATCAGTACCCCTTTTAAGCTATCTTTAGCCATTTCTGAGCCATTTTTGCACATCTCTAACCCAGTTTTGCCCATTTCTCACACTTTTTAATCCTTCTTTGGCCGTTTCTAACCCATTTTTTTTGCATCTCTATTCCTTTTGAAGCCATCTTTGGCAATTTCTAACCCATTTTTGCACATCTTTTACACTTCTTATGCCATCTTTGGCCTTATCTAACCCATTTTTGCACAACTCTAAACCTTCTGAAGCTGTCTTTGGCCATTTCAAACCCATTTTTCACATCTCTTACACTTCTTATGCCATCTTTGGCCTTTTCTAACCGTCTTTTGCACATCTCTATGTCTTTTGAAGCCATCCTTGGCCATTTCTACCCATTTTTGCACACCTCTAATCCTTTTGAAGCAATATTTGGACTTTTGTAACCCGTTTTTTGAAGTTCTCTAAACGTTTCTAATCCGTCTATGGCGATTTCTAACCCATTTTTGCACATCTCTTACCCTTTTGAAGCCAACTGTGGCCATTTCTAACCCATTTTTTGCACCTCTCTATCCTTTTTAAAGCAGTTTTTGTCCTCTTCTGAACCATTTTTGCGCATCTGTACCCCTTTTATGCTGTCTTTAGCCTTTTCTGAACGTTTTTTGCACATCTCTAACCCTGTTTTGCCCATTTCTCACACTTTTTAAACCATCTTTGGCCTTTTGTAACCCATTTTTACATATCTAACCCATTTGAAGTCATATTTGTCTGTTTCTAACCCATTTTTACGCATCTCCAACCCTTTTGAAGCCATCTTTGGCCATTTCTAATCAGTTTTTTTACACATCTGTACTCCTTTTTAGGTCATCTTTATTTCTAACCCATCTTTGCAAAACTCTAACCCTTTTGAAGCCATCTTTGGCCATTTCTAACCCATTTCTGCACATCTCTTACCACTTTTAAGCCGTCTTTGGCCATTTCTTAACCCATTTTTGCACAACTCTAGGAAGTTTTAAGTCATCTTTGGCCATTTCTAACCCATTTTTTGCACATCTCTAGCATTTTATAAGCCACCTTGGGACATTTCTAACCCTTTTTTGCACAAAAACCCCTTTTGAATCCATCTTTGGCCATTTAAAGGCAGTTTTTGCATATCTCTGACCATTCTTAAGCCATCTTTGGACATTTCTAACCCATTTTTGCACATCTCTATCTCTTTTGATGGCATCTTTGGCCATTTCTAACCATTCTTGCAAACCTCTAAACCTTTTGAAGTAATATTTGGCCTTTTCGGACCCAGTTTTGAGCTTCTCTAAACGTTCCTAAGCCATCTATGGCCATTTCAAACCCATTTTTCCAAATCTCTAACCCTTTTGAAGCCATCTTTAGCCATTTCAAACCAGTTTTTTTACACATCTGTACTCCTTTTTAGGTCATCTTTATTTCTAACCCATTTTTGCACACCTCTAACCCTTTTGAAGCCAACTTTGGCCATTTCTACACCATTTTTGAACACCTCTAAACCTTTTGAAGTAATATTTGGCCATTTCTAAACCATTTTTGCACATATCTAAACCTTTTGAAGCAGTCTTTGTCCATTTCAAACCAGGTTTTTTACACATCTTTACTCCTTTTTATGTCATCGTTATTTCTAACCCATTTTTGCACAACTCTAACCCTTTTGAAGCCAACTTTGGCCATTTCTAACTCATTTGTGCACATGTCTAACCATTTTGAAGCCATTTTTGGCCTTTTCTAACCCATTTTTTGTGCAACTTTTCTTTTTGAAGCCTTTCTTTGCCTCTTCTAAACTATTTTTGGACATCAGTACCCTCTTTTAAGCTATCTTTAGCCATTTCTGAGCCATTTTTGCACATCTCTAACCCAGTTTTGCCCATTTCTCACACTTTTTAATCCTTCTTTGGCCGTTTCTAACCCATTTTTTTTGCATCTCTATTCGTTTTGAAGCCATCTTTGGCAATTTCTAACCCATTTTTGCACATCTTTTAAACTTCTTATGCCATCTTTGGCCTTTTCTAACTGTTTTTTGCACAGCTCTATGTCTTTTGAAGCCATCCTTGGCCATTTCTACCCATTTTTGCACACCTCTAATCCTTTTGAAGCAATATTTGGACTTTTGTAACCCGTTTTTTGAAGTTCTCTAAACGTTTCTAATCCGTCTATGGCGATTTCTAACCCATTTTTGCGCATCTCTTTCCCTTTTGAAGCCAACTGTGGCCATTTCTAACCCATTTTTTTACATCTCTATCCTTTTTAAAGCAGTTTTTGTCCTCTTCTGAACCATTTTTGCGCATCTGTACCCCTTTTATGCTGTCTTTAGCCTTTTCTGAACGTTTTTTGCACATCTCTAACCCTGTTTTGCCCATTTCTCACACTTTTTAAACCATCTTTGGCCTTTTGTAACCCATTTTTACATATCTAACCCATTTGAAGTCATATTTGTCTGTTTCTAACCCATTTTTACGCATCTCCAACCCTTTTGAAGCCATCTTTGGCCATTTCTAATTAGTTTTTTTACACATCTGTACTCCTTTTTAGGTCATCTTTATTTCTAACCCATCTTTGCAAAACTCTAACCCTTTTGAAGCCATCTTTGGCCATTTCTAACCCATTTCTGCACATCTCTTACCACTTTTAAGCCGTCTTTGGCCATTTCTTAACCCATTTTTGCACAACTCTAGGAAGTTTTAAGTCATCTTTGGCCATTTCTAACCCATTTTTTGCACATCTCTAGCATTTTATAAGCCATCTTGGGACATTCCTAACCCTTTTTTGCACAAAAACCCCTTTTGAATCCATCTTTGGCCATTTAAAGGCAGTTTTTGCATATCTCTTACCATTCTTAAGCCATCTTTGGACATTTCTAACCCATTTTTGCACATCTCTATCTCTTTTGATGGCATCTTTGGCCATTTCTGACCATTCTTGCAAACCTCTAAACCTTTTGAAGTAATATTTGGCCTTTTCGGACCCAGTTTTGAGCTTCTCTAAACGTTCCTAAGCCATCTATGGCCATTTCAAACCCATTTTTCCAAATCTCTAACCCTTTTGAAGCCATCTTTAGCCATTTCAAACCAGTTTTTTTACACATCTGTACTCCTTTTTAGGTCATCTTTATTTCTAACCCATTTTTGCACACCTCTAACCCTTTTGAAGCCAACTTTGGCCATTTCTACACCATTTTTGAACACCTCTAAACCTTTTGAAGTAATATTTGGCCATTTCTAAACCATTTTTGCACATATCTAAACCTTTTGAAGCAGTCTTTGTCAATTTCAAACCAGGTTTTTTACACATCTTTACTCCTTTTTATGTCATCGTTATTTCTAACCCATTTTTGCACAACTCTAACCCTTTTGAAGCCAACTTTGGCCATTTCTAACTCATTTGTGCACATGTCTAACCCTTTTGAAGCCATTTTTGGCCTTTTCTAACCCATTTTTTGTGCAACTCTTTTCTTTTTGAAGCCATTTTTTGCCTCTTCTAAACTATTTTTGCACATCAGTACCCCCTTTTAAGCTATCTTTAGCCATTTCTGAGCCATTTTTGCACATCTCTAACCCAGTTTTGCCCATTTCTCACACTTTTTAATCCTTCTTTGGCCGTTTCTAACCCATTTTTTTTGCATCTCTATTCCTTTTGAAGCCATCTTTGGCAATTTCTAACCCATTTTTGCACATCTTTTACACTTCTTATGCCATCTTTGGCCTTATCTAACCCATTTTTGCACAACTCTAAACCTTCTGAAGCTGCCTTTGGCCATTTCAAACCCATTTTTCACATCTCTTACACTTCTTATGCCATCTTTGGCCTTTTCTAACCGTCTTTTGCACATCTCTATGTCTTTTGAAGCCATCCTTGGCCATTTCTACCCATTTTTGCACACCTCTAATCCTTTTGAAGCAATATTTGGACTTTTGTAACCCGTTTTTTGAAGTTCTCTAAACGTTTCTAATCCGTCTATGGCGATTTCTAACCCATTTTTGCACATCTCTTACCCTTTTGAAGCCAACTGTGGCCATTTCTAACCCATTTTTTGCACCTCTCTATCCTTTTTAAAGCAGTTTTTGTCCTCTTCTGAACCATTTTTGCGCATCTGTACCCCTTTTATGCTGTCTTTAGCCTTTTCTGAACGTTTTTTGCACATCTCTAACCCTGTTTTGCCCATTTCTCACACTTTTTAAACCATCTTTGGCCTTTTGTAACCCATTTTTACATATCTAACCCATTTGAAGTCATATTTGTCTGTTTCTAACCCATTTTTACGCATCTCCAACCCTTTTGAAGCCATCTTTGGCCATTTCTAATTAGTTTTTTTACACATCTGTACTCCTTTTTAGGTCATCTTTATTTCTAACCCATCTTTGCAAAACTCTAACCCTTTTGAAGCCATCTTTGGCCATTTCTAACCCATTTCTGCACATCTCTTACCACTTTTAAGCCGTCTTTGGCCATTTCTTAACCCATTTTTGCACAACTCTAGGAAGTTTTAAGTCATCTTTGGCCATTTCTAACCCATTTTTTGCACATCTCTAGCATTTTATAAGCCATCTTGGGACATTCCTAACCCTTTTTTGCACAAAAACCCCTTTTGAATCCATCTTTGGCCATTTAAAGGCAGTTTTTGCATATCTCTTACCATTCTTAAGCCATCTTTGGACATTTCTAACCCATTTTTGCACATCTCTATCTCTTTTGATGGCATCTTTGGCCATTTCTGACCATTCTTGCAAACCTCTAAACCTTTTGAAGTAATATTTGGCCTTTTCGGACCCAGTTTTGAGCTTCTCTAAACGTTCCTAAGCCATCTATGGCCATTTCAAACCCATTTTTCCAAATCTCTAACCCTTTTGAAGCCATCTTTAGCCATTTCAAACCAGTTTTTTTACACATCTGTACTCCTTTTTAGGTCATCTTTATTTCTAACCCATTTTTGCACACCTCTAACCCTTTTGAAGCCAACTTTGGCCATTTCTACACCATTTTTGAACACCTCTAAACCTTTTGAAGTAATATTTGGCCATTTCTAAACCATTTTTGCACATATCTAAACCTTTTGAAGCAGTCTTTGTCCATTTCAAACCAGGTTTTTTACACATCTTTACTCCTTTTTATGTCATCGTTATTTCTAACCCATTTTTGCACAACTCTAACCCTTTTGAAGCCAACTTTGGCCATTTCTAACTCATTTGTGCACATGTCTAACCCTTTTGAAGCCATTTTTGGCCTTTTCTAACCCATTTTTTGTGCAACTCTTTTCTTTTTGAAGCCATTTTTTGCCTCTTCTAAACTATTTTTGCACATCAGTACCCCCTTTTAAGCTATCTTTAGCCATTTCTGAGCCATTTTTGCACATCTCTAACCCAGTTTTGCCCATTTCTCACACTTTTTAATCCTTCTTTGGCCGTTTCTAACCCATTTTTTTTGCATCTCTATTCCTTTTGAAGCCATCTTTGGCAATTTCTAACCCATTTTTGCACATCTTTTACACTTCTTATGCCATCTTTGGCCTTATCTAACCCATTTTTGCACAACTCTAAACCTTCTGAAGCTGCCTTTGGCCATTTCAAACCCATTTTTCACATCTCTTACACTTCTTATGCCATCTTTGGCCTTTTCTAACCGTCTTTTGCACATCTCTATGTCTTTTGAAGCCATCCTTGGCCATTTCTACCCATTTTTGCACACCTCTAATCCTTTTGAAGCAATATTTGGACTTTTGTAACCCGTTTTTTGAAGTTCTCTAAACGTTTCTAATCCGTCTATGGCGATTTCTAACCCATTTTTGCACATCTCTTACCCTTTTGAAGCCAACTGTGGCCATTTCTAACCCATTTTTTGCACCTCTCTATCCTTTTTAAAGCAGTTTTTGTCCTCTTCTGAACCATTTTTGCGCATCTGTACCCCTTTTATGCTGTCTTTAGCCTTTTCTGAACGTTTTTTGCACATCTCTAACCCTGTTTTGCCCATTTCTCACACTTTTTAAACCATCTTTGGCCTTTTGTAACCCATTTTTACATATCTAACCCATTTGAAGTCATATTTGTCTGTTTCTAACCCATTTTTACGCATCTCCAACCCTTTTGAAGCCATCTTTGGCCATTTCTAATCAGTTTTTTTACACATCTGTACTCCTTTTTAGGTCATCTTTATTTCTAACCCATCTTTGCAAAACTCTAACCCTTTTGAAGCCATCTTTGGCCATTTCTAACCCATTTCTGCACATCTCTTACCACTTTTAAGCCGTCTTTGGCCATTTCTTAACCCATTTTTGCACAACTCTAGGAAGTTTTAAGTCATCTTTGGCCATTTCTAACCCATTTTTTGCACATCTCTAGCATTTTATAAGCCATCTTGGGACATTTCTAACCCTTTTTTGCACAAAAACCCCTTTTGAATCCATCTTTGGCCATTTAAAGGCAGTTTTTGCATATCTCTTACCATTCTTAAGCCATCTTTGGACATTTCTAACCCATTTTTGCACATCTCTATCTCTTTTGATGGCATCTTTGGCCATTTCTAACCATTCTTGCGAACCTCTAAACCTTTTGAAGTAATATTTGGCCTTTTCGGACCCAGTTTTGAGCTTCTCTAAACGTTCCTAAGCCATCTATGGCCATTTCAAACCCATTTTTCCAAATCTCTAACCCTTTTGAAGCCATCTTTAGCCATTTCAAACCAGTTTTTTTACACATCTGTACTCCTTTTTAGGTCATCTTTATTTCTAACCCATTTTTGCACACCTCTAACCCTTTTGAAGCCAACTTTGGCCATTTCTACACCATTTTTGAACACCTCTAAACCTTTTGAAGTAATATTTGGCCATTTCTAAACCATTTTTGCACATATCTAAACCTTTTGAAGCAGTCTTTGTCCATTTCAAACCAGGTTTTTTACACATCTTTACTCCTTTTTATGTCATCGTTATTTCTAACCCATTTTTGCACAACTCTAACCCTTTTGAAGCCAACTTTGGCCATTTCTAACTCATTTGTGCACATGTCTAACCCTTTTGAAGCCATTTTTGGCCTTTTCTAACCCATTTTTTGTGCAACTCTTTTCTTTTTGAAGCCTTTTTTTGCCTCTTCTAAACTGTTTTTGCACATCAGTACCCCCTTTTAAGCTATCTTTAGCCATTTCTGAGCCATTTTTGCACATCTCTAACCCAGTTTTGCCCATTTCTCACACTTTTTAATCCTTCTTTGGCCGTTTCTAACCCATTTTTTTTGCATCTCTATTCCTTTTGAAGCCATCTTTGGCAATTTCTAACCCATTTTTGCACATCTTTTACACTTCTTATGCCATCTTTGGCCTTTTCTAACTGTTTTTTGCACAGCTCTATCTCTTTTGAAGCCATCTTTGGCCTTTTCTAACCCATTTTTGCACAACTCTAAACCTTCTGAAGCTGTCTTTGGCCATTTCAAACCCATTTTTCACATCTCTTACACTTCTTATGCCATCTTTGGCCTTTTCTAACCGTCTTTTGCACATCTCTATGTCTTTTGAAGCCATCCTTGGCCATTTCTACCCATTTTTGCACACCTCTAATCCTTTTGAAGCAATATTTGGACTTTTGTAACCCGTTTTTTGAAGTTCTCTAAACGTTTCTAATCCGTCTATGGCGATTTCTAACCCATTTTTGCACATCTCTTACCCTTTTGAAGCCAACTGTGGCCATTTCTAACCCATTTTTTGCACCTCTCTATCCTTTTTAAAGCAGTTTTTGTCCTCTTCTGAACCATTTTTGCGCATCTGTACCCCTTTTATGCTGTCTTTAGCCTTTTCTGAACGTTTTTTGCACATCTCTAACCCTGTTTTGCCCATTTCTCACACTTTTTAAACCATCTTTGGCCTTTTGTAACCCATTTTTACATATCTAACCCATTTGAAGTCATATTTGTCTGTTTCTAACCCATTTTTACGCATCTCCAACCCTTTTGAAGCCATCTTTGGCAATTTCTAATCAGTTTTTTTACACATCTGTACTCCTTTTTAGGTCATCTTTATTTCTAACCCATCTTTGCAAAACTCTAACCCTTTTGAAGCCATCTTTGGCCATTTCTAACCCATTTCTGCACATCTCTTACCACTTTTAAGCCGTCTTTGGCCATTTCTTAACCCATTTTTGCACAACTCTAGGAAGTTTTAAGTCATCTTTGGCCATTTCTAACCCATTTTTTGCACATCTCTAGCATTTTATTAGCCATCTTGGGACATTTCTAACCCTTTTTTGCACAAAAACCCCTTTTGAATCCATCTTTGGCCATTTAAAGGCAGTTTTTGCATATCTCTGACCATTCTTAAGCCATCTTTGGACATTTCTAACCCATTTTTGCACATCTCTATCTCTTTTGATGGCATCTTTGGCCATTTCTAACCATTCTTGCAAACCTCTAAACCTTTTGAAGTAATATTTGGCCTTTTCGGACCCAGTTTTGAGCTTCTCTAAACGTTCCTAAGCCATCTATGGCCATTTCAAACCCATTTTTCCAAATCTCTAACCCTTTTGAAGCCATCTTTAGCCATTTCAAACCAGTTTTTTTACACATCTGTACTCCTTTTTAGATCATCTTTATTTCTAACCCATTTTTGCACACCTCTAACCCTTTTGAAGCCAACTTTGGCCATTTCTACACCATTTTTGAACACCTCTAAACCTTTTGAAGTAATATTTGGCCATTTCTAAACCATTTTTGCACATATCTAAACCTTTTGAAGCAGTCTTTGTCCATTTCAAACCAGGTTTTTTACACATCTTTACTCCTTTTTATGTCATCGTTATTTCTAACCCATTTTTGCACAACTCTAACCCTTTTGAAGCCAACTTTGGCCATTTCTAACTCATTTGTGCACATGTCTAACCCTTTTGAAGCCATTTTTGGCCTTTTCTAACCCATTTTTTGTGCAACTCTTTTCTTTTTGAAGCCATTTTTTGCCTCTTCTAAACTATTTTTGCACATCAGTACCCCCTTTTAAGCTATCTTTAGCCATTTCTGAGCCATTTTTTGCACATCTCTAACCCAGTTTTGCCCATTTCTCACACTTTTTAATCCTTCTTTGGCCGTTTCTAACCCATTTTTTTGCATCTCTATTCCTTTTGAAGCCATCTTTGGCAATTTCTAACCCATTTTTGCACATCTTTTACACTTCTTATGCCATCCTTGGCCTTTTCTAACTGTTTTTTGCACAGCTCTATCTCTTTTGAAGCCATCTTTGGCCTTTTCTAACCCATTTTTGCACAACTCTAAACCTTCTGAAGCTGTCTTTGGCCATTTCAAACCCATTTTTCACATCTCTTACACTTCTTATGCCATCTTTGGCCTTTTCTAACCATCTTTTGCACATCTCTATGTCTTTTGAAGCCATCCTTGGCCATTTCTACCCATTTTTGCACACCTCTAATCCTTTTGAAGCAATATTTGGACTTTTGTAACCCGTTTTTTGAAGTTCTCTAAACGTTTCTAATCCGTCTATGGCGATTTCTAACCCATTTTGCACATCTCTTACCCTTTTGAAGCCAACTGTGTCCATTTCTAACCCATTTTTGCGCATCTCTTTCCCTTTTGAAGCCAACTGTGGCCATTTCTAACCCATTTTTGCGCATCTCTTTCCCTTTTGAAGCCAACTGTGGCCATTTCTAACCCATTTTTTGCACCTCTCTATCCTTTTTAAAGCAGTTTTTGTCCTCTTCTGAACCATTTTTGCGCATCTGTACCCCTTTTATGCTGTCTTTAGCCTTTTCTGAACGTTTTTTGCACATCTCTAACCCTGTTTTGCCCATTTCTCACACTTTTTAAACCATCTTTGGCCTTTTGTAACCCATTTTTACATATCTAACCCATTTGAAGTCATATTTGTCTGTTTCTAACCCATTTTTACGCATCTCCAACCCTTTTGAAGCCATCTTTGGCCATTTCTAATCAGTTTTTTTACACATCTGTACTCCTTTTTAGGTCATCTTTATTTCTAACCCATCTTTGCAAAACTCTAACCCTTTTGAAGCCATCTTTGGCCATTTCTAACCCATTTCTGCACATCTCTTACCACTTTTAAGCCGTCTTTGGCCATTTCTTAACCCATTTTTGCACAACTCTAGGAAGTTTTAAGTCATCTTTGGCCATTTCTAACCCATTTTTTGCACATCTCTAGCATTTTATAAGCCATCTTGGGACATTTCTAACCCTTTTTTGCACAAAAACCCCTTTTGAATCCATCTTTGGCCATTTAAAGGCAGTTTTTGCATATCTCTGACCATTCTTAAGCCATCTTTGGACATTTCTAACCCATTTTTGCACATCTCTATCTCTTTTGATGGCATCTTTGGCCATTTCTAACCATTCTTGCAAACCTCTAAACCTTTTGAAGTAATATTTGGCCTTTTCGGACCCAGTTTTGAGCTTCTCTAAACGTTCCTAAGCCATCTATGGCCATTTCAAACCCATTTTTCCAAATCTCTAACCCTTTTGAAGCCATCTTTAGCCATTTCAAACCAGTTTTTTTACACATCTGTACTCCTTTTTAGATCATCTTTATTTCTAACCCATTTTTGCACACCTCTAACCCTTTTGAAGCCAACTTTGGCCATTTCTACACCATTTTTGAACACCTCTAAACCTTTTGAAGTAATATTTGGCCATTTCTAAACCATTTTTGCACATATCTAAACCTTTTGAAGCAGTCTTTGTCCATTTCAAACCAGGTTTTTTACACATCTTTACTCCTTTTTATGTCATCGTTATTTCTAACCCATTTTTGCACAACTCTAACCCTTTTGAAGCCAACTTTGGCCATTTCTAACTCATTTGTGCACATGTCTAACCCTTTTGAAGCCATTTTTGGCCTTTTCTAACCCATTTTTTGTGCAACTCTTTTCTTTTTGAAGCCATTTTTTGCCTCTTCTAAACTATTTTTGCACATCATTCCCCCCTTTTAAGCTATCTTTAGCCATTTCTGAGCCATTTTTGCACATCTCTAACCCAGTTTTGCCCATTTCTCACACTTTTTAATCCTTCTTTGGCCGTTTCTAACCCATTTTTTTGCATCTCTATTCCTTTTGAAGCCATCTTTGGCAATTTCTAACCCATTTTTGCACATCTTTTACACTTCTTATGCCATCCTTGGCCTTTTCTAACTGTTTTTTGCACAGCTCTATCTCTTTTGAAGCCATCTTTGGCCTTTTCTAACCCATTTTTGCACAACTCTAAACCTTCTGAAGCTGTCTTTGGCCATTTCAAACCCATTTTTCACATCTCTTACACTTCTTATGCCATCTTTGGCCTTTTCTAACCGTCTTTTGCACATCTCTATGTCTTTTGAAGCCATCCTTGGCCATTTCTACCCATTTTTGCACACCTCTAATCCTTTTGAAGCAATATTTGGACTTTTGTAACCCGTTTTTTGAAGTTCTCTAAACGTTTCTAATCCGTCTATGGCGATTTCTAACCCATTTTGCACATCTCTTACCCTTTTGAAGCCAACTGTGTCCATTTCTAACCCATTTTTGCGCATCTCTTTCCCTTTTGAAGCCAACTGTGGCCATTTCTAACCCATTTTTGCGCATCTCTTTCCCTTTTGAAGCCAACTGTGGCCATTTCTAACCCATTTTTTGCACCTCTCTATCCTTTTTAAAGCAGTTTTTGTCCTCTTCTGAACCATTTTTGCGCATCTGTACCCCTTTTATGCTGTCTTTAGCCTTTTCTGAACGTTTTTTGCACATCTCTAACCCTGTTTTGCCCATTTCTCACACTTTTTAAACCATCTTTGGCCTTTTGTAACCCATTTTTACATATCTAACCCATTTGAAGTCATATTTGTCTGTTTCTAACCCATTTTTACGCATCTCCAACCCTTTTGAAGCCATCTTTGGCCATTTCTAATCAGTTTTTTTACACATCTGTACTCCTTTTTAGGTCATCTTTATTTCTAACCCATCTTTGCAAAACTCTAACCCTTTTGAAGCCATCTTTGGCCATTTCTAACCCATTTCTGCACATCTCTTACCACTTTTAAGCCGTCTTTGGCCATTTCTTAACCCATTTTTGCACAAATCTAGGAAGTTTTAAGTCATCTTTGGCCATTTCTAACCCATTTTTTGCACATCTCTAGCATTTTATAAGCCATCTTGGGACATTTCTAACCCTTTTTTGCACAAAACCCCCTTTTGAATCCATCTTTGGCCATTTAAAGGCAGTTTTTGCATATCTCCTACCATTCTTAAGCCATCTTTGGACATTTCTAACCCATTTTTGCACATCTCTATCTCTTTTGATGGCATCTTTGGCCATTTCTAACCATTCTTGCAAACCTCTAAACCTTTTGAAGTAATATTTGGCCTTTTCGGACCCAGTTTTGAGCTTCTCTAAACGTTCCTAAGCCATCTATGGCCATTTCAAACCCATTTTTCCAAATCTCTAACCCTTTTGAAGCCATCTTTAGCCATTTCAAACCAGTTTTTTTACACATCTGTACTCCTTTTTAGGTCATCTTTATTTCTAACCCATTTTTGCACACCTCTAACCCTTTTGAAGCCAACTTTGGCCATTTCTAACTCATTTGTGCACATGTCTAACCCTTTTGAAGCCATTTTTGGCCTTTTCTAACCCATTTTTTGTGCAACTCTTTTCTTTTTGAAGCCTTTTTTTGCCTCTTCTAAACTGTTTTTGCACATCAGTACCCCATTTTAAACTATCTTTAGCCATTTCTGAGCCATTTTTGCACATCTCTAACCCAGTTTTGCCCATTTCTCACACTTTTTAATCCTTCTTTGGCCGTTTCTAACCCATTTTTTTGCATCTCTATTCCTTTTGAAGCCATCTTTGGCAATTTCTAACCCATTTTTGCACATCTTTTACACTTCTTATGCCATCCTTGGCCTTTTCTAACTGTTTTTTGCACAGCTCTATCTCTTTTGAAGCCATCTTTGGCCTTTTCTAACCCATTTTTGCACAACTCTAAACCTTCTGAAGCTGTCTTTGGCCATTTCAAACCCATTTTTCACATCTCTTACACTTCTTATGCCATCTTTGGCCTTTTCTAACCATCTTTTGCACATCTCTATGTCTTTTGAAGCCATCCTTGGCCATTTCTACCCATTTTTGCACACCTCTAATCCTTTTGAAGCAATATTTGGACTTTTGTAACCCGTTTTTTGAAGTTCTCTAAACGTTTCTAATCCGTCTATGGCGATTTCTAACCCATTTTGCACATCTCTTACCCTTTTGAAGCCAACTGTGTCCATTTCTAACCCATTTTTGCGCATCTCTTTCCCTTTTGAAGCCAACTGTGGCCATTTCTAACCCATTTTTTGCACCTCTCTATCATTTTAAAGCAGTTTTTGTCCTCTTCTGAACCATTTTTGCGCATCTGTACCCCTTTTATGCTGTCTTTAGCCTTTTCTGAACGTTTTTTGCACATCTCTAACCCTGTTTTGCCCATTTCTCACACTTTTTTATACCATCTTTGGCCTTTTGTAACCCATTTTTACATATCTAACCCATTTGAAGTCTTATTTGTCTGTTTCTAACCCATTTTTACGCATCTCCAACCCTTTTGAAGCCATCTTTGGCCATTTCTAATCAGTTTTTTTACACATCTGTACTCCTTTTTAGGTCATCTTTATTTCTAACCCATCTTTGCAAAACTCTAACCCTTTTGAAGCCATCTTTGGCCATTTCTAACCCATTTCTGCACATCTCTTACCACTTTTAAGCCGTCTTTGGCCATTTCTTAACCCATTTTTGCACAACTCTAGGAAGTTTTAAGTCATCTTTGGCCATTTCTAACCCATTTTTTGCACATCTCTAGCATTTTATTAGCCATCTTGGGACATTTCTAACCCTTTTTTGCACAAAAACCCCTTTTGAATCCATCTTTGGCCATTTAAAGGCAGTTTTTGCATATCTCTTACCATTCTTAAGCCATCTTTGGACATTTCTAACCCATTTTTGCACATCTCTATCTCTTTTGATGGCATCTTTGGCCATTTCTAACCATTCTTGCAAACCTCTAAACCTTTTGAAGTAATATTTGGCCTTTTCGGACCCAGTTTTGAGCTTCTCTAAACGTTCCTAAGCCATCTATGGCCATTTCAAACCCATTTTTCCAAATCTCTAACCCTTTTGAAGCCATCTTTAGCCATTTCAAACCAGTTTTTTTACACATCTGTACTCCTTTTTAGGTCATCTTTATTTCTAACCCATTTTTGCACACCTCTAACCCTTTTGAAGCCAACTTTGGCCATTTCTACACCATTTTTGAACACCTCTAAACCTTTTGAAGTAATATTTGGCCATTTCTAAACCATTTTTGCACATATCTAAACCTTTTGAAGCAGTCTTTGTCCATTTCAAACCAGGTTTTTTACACATCTTTACTCCTTTTTATGTCATCGTTATTTCTAACCCATTTTTGCACAACTCTAACCCTTTTGAAGCCAACTTTGGCCATTTCTAACTCATTTGTGCACATGTCTAACCCTTTTGAAGCCATTTTTGGCCTTTTCTAACCCATTTTTTGTGCAACTCTTTTCTTTTTGAAGCCATTTTTTGCCTCTTCTAAACTATTTTTGCACATCATTCCCCCCTTTTAAGCTATCTTTAGCCATTTCTGAGCCATTTTTGCACATCTCTAACCCAGTTTTGCCCATTTCTCACACTTTTTAATCCTTCTTTGGCCGTTTCTAACCCATTTTTTTGCATCTCTATTCCTTTTGAAGCCATCTTTGGCAATTTCTAACCCATTTTTGCACATCTTTTACACTTCTTATGCCATCCTTGGCCTTTTCTAACTGTTTTTTGCACAGCTCTATCTCTTTTGAAGCCATCTTTGGCCTTTTCTAACCCATTTTTGCACAACTCTAAACCTTCTGAAGCTGTCTTTGGCCATTTCAAACCCATTTTTCACATCTCTTACACTTCTTATGCCATCTTTGGCCTTTTCTAACCGTCTTTTGCACATCTCTATGTCTTTTGAAGCCATCCTTGGCCATTTCTACCCATTTTTGCACACCTCTAATCCTTTTGAAGCAATATTTGGACTTTTGTAACCCGTTTTTTGAAGTTCTCTAAACGTTTCTAATCCGTCTATGGCGATTTCTAACCCATTTTGCACATCTCTTACCCTTTTGAAGCCAACTGTGTCCATTTCTAACCCATTTTTGCGCATCTCTTTCCCTTTTGAAGCCAACTGTGGCCATTTCTAACCCATTTTTGCGCATCTCTTTCCCTTTTGAAGCCAACTGTGGCCATTTCTAACCCATTTTTTGCACCTCTCTATCCTTTTTAAAGCAGTTTTTGTCCTCTTCTGAACCATTTTTGCGCATCTGTACCCCTTTTATGCTGTCTTTAGCCTTTTCTGAACGTTTTTTGCACATCTCTAACCCTGTTTTGCCCATTTCTCACACTTTTTAAACCATCTTTGGCCTTTTGTAACCCATTTTTACATATCTAACCCATTTGAAGTCATATTTGTCTGTTTCTAACCCATTTTTACGCATCTCCAACCCTTTTGAAGCCATCTTTGGCCATTTCTAATCAGTTTTTTTACACATCTGTACTCCTTTTTAGGTCATCTTTATTTCTAACCCATCTTTGCAAAACTCTAACCCTTTTGAAGCCATCTTTGGCCATTTCTAACCCATTTCTGCACATCTCTTACCACTTTTAAGCCGTCTTTGGCCATTTCTTAACCCATTTTTGCACAAATCTAGGAAGTTTTAAGTCATCTTTGGCCATTTCTAACCCATTTTTTGCACATCTCTAGCATTTTATAAGCCATCTTGGGACATTTCTAACCCTTTTTTGCACAAAACCCCCTTTTGAATCCATCTTTGGCCATTTAAAGGCAGTTTTTGCATATCTCCTACCATTCTTAAGCCATCTTTGGACATTTCTAACCCATTTTTGCACATCTCTATCTCTTTTGATGGCATCTTTGGCCATTTCTAACCATTCTTGCAAACCTCTAAACCTTTTGAAGTAATATTTGGCCTTTTCGGACCCAGTTTTGAGCTTCTCTAAACGTTCCTAAGCCATCTATGGCCATTTCAAACCCATTTTTCCAAATCTCTAACCCTTTTGAAGCCATCTTTAGCCATTTCAAACCAGTTTTTTTACACATCTGTACTCCTTTTTAGGTCATCTTTATTTCTAACCCATTTTTGCACACCTCTAACCCTTTTGAAGCCAACTTTGGCCATTTCTATCTCATTTGTGCACATGTCTAACCCTTTTGAAGCCATTTTTGGCCTTTTCTAACCCATTTTTTGTGCAACTCTTTTCTTTTTGAAGCCTTTTTTTGCCTCTTCTAAACTGTTTTTGCACATCAGTACCCCATTTTAAACTATCTTTAGCCATTTCTGAGCCATTTTTGCACATCTCTAACCCAGTTTTGCCCATTTCTCACACTTTTTAATCCTTCTTTGGCCGTTTCTAACCCATTTTTTTGCATCTCTATTCCTTTTGAAGCCATCTTTGGCAATTTCTAACCCATTTTTGCACATCTTTTACACTTCTTATGCCATCCTTGGCCTTTTCTAACTGTTTTTTGCACAGCTCTATCTCTTTTGAAGCCATCTTTGGCCTTTTCTAACCCATTTTTGCACAACTCTAAACCTTCTGAAGCTGTCTTTGGCCATTTCAAACCCATTTTTCACATCTCTTACACTTCTTATGCCATCTTTGGCCTTTTCTAACCATCTTTTGCACATCTCTATGTCTTTTGAAGCCATCCTTGGCCATTTCTACCCATTTTTGCACACCTCTAATCCTTTTGAAGCAATATTTGGACTTTTGTAACCCGTTTTTTGAAGTTCTCTAAACGTTTCTAATCCGTCTATGGCGATTTCTAACCCATTTTGCACATCTCTTACCCTTTTGAAGCCAACTGTGTCCATTTCTAACCCATTTTTGCGCATCTCTTTCCCTTTTGAAGCCAACTGTGGCCATTTCTAACCCATTTTTGCGCATCTCTTTCCCTTTTGAAGCCAACTGTGGCCATTTCTAACCCATTTTTTGCACCTCTCTATCCTTTTTAAAGCAGTTTTTGTCCTCTTCTGAACCATTTTTGCGCATCTGTACCCCTTTTATGCTGTCTTTAGCCTTTTCTGAACGTTTTTTGCACATCTCTAACCCTGTTTTGCCCATTTCTCACACTTTTTAAACCATCTTTGGCCTTTTGTAACCCATTTTTACATATCTAACCCATTTGAAGTCATATTTGTCTGTTTCTAACCCATTTTTACGCATCTCCAACCCTTTTGAAGCCATCTTTGGCCATTTCTAATCAGTTTTTTTACACATCTGTACTCCTTTTTAGGTCATCTTTATTTCTAACCCATCTTTGCAAAACTCTAACCCTTTTGAAGCCATCTTTGGCCATTTCTAACCCATTTCTGCACATCTCTTACCACTTTTAAGCCGTCTTTGGCCATTTCTTAACCCATTTTTGCACAAATCTAGGAAGTTTTAAGTCATCTTTGGCCATTTCTAACCCATTTTTTGCACATCTCTAGCATTTTATAAGCCATCTTGGGACATTTCTAACCCTTTTTTGCACAAAACCCCCTTTTGAATCCATCTTTGGCCATTTAAAGGCAGTTTTTGCATATCTCCTACCATTCTTAAGCCATCTTTGGACATTTCTAACCCATTTTTGCACATCTCTATCTCTTTTGATGGCATCTTTGGCCATTTCTAACCATTCTTGCAAACCTCTAAACCTTTTGAAGTAATATTTGGCCTTTTCGGACCCAGTTTTGAGCTTCTCTAAACGTTCCTAAGCCATCTATGGCCATTTCAAACCCATTTTTCCAAATCTCTAACCCTTTTGAAGCCATCTTTAGCCATTTCAAACCAGTTTTTTTACACATCTGTACTCCTTTTTAGGTCATCTTTATTTCTAACCCATTTTTGCACAACTCTAACCCTTTTGAAGCCAACTTTGGCCATTTCTAACTCATTTGTGCACATGTCTAACCCTTTTGAAGCCATTTTTGGCCTTTTCTAACCCATTTTTTGTGCAACTCTTTTCTTTTTGAAGCCTTTTTTTGCCTCTTCTAAACTGTTTTTGCACATCAGTACCCCATTTTAAACTATCTTTAGCCATTTCTGAGCCATTTTTGCACATCTCTAACCCAGTTTTGCCCATTTCTCACACTTTTTAATCCTTCTTTGGCCGTTTCTAACCCATTTTTTTGCATCTCTATTCCTTTTGAAGCCATCTTTGGCAATTTCTAACCCATTTTTGCACATCTTTTACACTTCTTATGCCATCCTTGGCCTTTTCTAACTGTTTTTTGCACAGCTCTATCTCTTTTGAAGCCATCTTTGGCCTTTTCTAACCCATTTTTGCACAACTCTAAACCTTCTGAAGCTGTCTTTGGCCATTTCAAACCCATTTTTCACATCTCTTACACTTCTTATGCCATCTTTGGCCTTTTCTAACCATCTTTTGCACATCTCTATGTCTTTTGAAGCCATCCTTGGCCATTTCTACCCATTTTTGCACACCTCTAATCCTTTTGAAGCAATATTTGGACTTTTGTAACCCGTTTTTTGAAGTTCTCTAAACGTTTCTAATCCGTCTATGGCGATTTCTAACCCATTTTGCACATCTCTTACCCTTTTGAAGCCAACTGTGTCCATTTCTAACCCATTTTTGCGCATCTCTTTCCCTTTTGAAGCCAACTGTGGCCATTTCTAACCCATTTTTGCGCATCTCTTTCCCTTTTGAAGCCAACTGTGGCCATTTCTAACCCATTTTTTGCACCTCTCTATCCTTTTTAAAGCAGTTTTTGTCCTCTTCTGAACCATTTTTGCGCATCTGTACCCCTTTTATGCTGTCTTTAGCCTTTTCTGAACGTTTTTTGCACATCTCTAACCCTGTTTTGCCCATTTCTCACACTTTTTAAACCATCTTTGGCCTTTTGTAACCCATTTTTACATATCTAACCCATTTGAAGTCATATTTGTCTGTTTCTAACCCATTTTTACGCATCTCCAACCCTTTTGAAGCCATCTTTGGCCATTTCTAATCAGTTTTTTTACACATCTGTACTCCTTTTTAGGTCATCTTTATTTCTAACCCATCTTTGCAAAACTCTAACCCTTTTGAAGCCATCTTTGGCCATTTCTAACCCATTTCTGCACATCTCTTACCACTTTTAAGCCGTCTTTGGCCATTTCTTAACCCATTTTTGCACAACTCTAGGAAGTTTTAAGTCATCTTTGGCCATTTCTAACCCATTTTTTGCACATCTCTAGCATTTTATAAGCCATCTTGGGACATTTCTAACCCTTTTTTGCACAAAAACCCCTTTTGAATCCATCTTTGGCCATTTAAAGGCAGTTTTTGCATATCTCTGACCATTCTTAAGCCATCTTTGGACATTTCTAACCCATTTTTGCACATCTCTATCTCTTTTGATGGCATCTTTGGCCATTTCTAACCATTCTTGCAAACCTCTAAACCTTTTGAAGTAATATTTGGCCTTTTCGGACCCAGTTTTGAGCTTCTCTAAACGTTCCTAAGCCATCTATGGCCATTTCAAACCCATTTTTCCAAATCTCTAACCCTTTTGAAGCCATCTTTAGCCATTTCAAACCAGTTTTTTTACACATCTGTACTCCTTTTTAGATCATCTTTATTTCTAACCCATTTTTGCACACCTCTAACCCTTTTGAAGCCAACTTTGGCCATTTCTACACCATTTTTGAACACCTCTAAACCTTTTGAAGTAATATTTGGCCATTTCTAAACCATTTTTGCACATATCTAAACCTTTTGAAGCAGTCTTTGTCCATTTCAAACCAGGTTTTTTACACATCTTTACTCCTTTTTATGTCATCGTTATTTCTAACCCATTTTTGCACAACTCTAACCCTTTTGAAGCCAACTTTGGCCATTTCTAACTCATTTGTGCACATGTCTAACCCTTTTGAAGCCATTTTTGGCCTTTTCTAACCCATTTTTTGTGCAACTCTTTTCTTTTTGAAGCCATTTTTTGCCTCTTCTAAACTATTTTTGCACATCATTCCCCCCTTTTAAGCTATCTTTAGCCATTTCTGAGCCATTTTTGCACATCTCTAACCCAGTTTTGCCCATTTCTCACACTTTTTAATCCTTCTTTGGCCGTTTCTAACCCATTTTTTTGCATCTCTATTCCTTTTGAAGCCATCTTTGGCAATTTCTAACCCATTTTTGCACATCTTTTACACTTCTTATGCCATCCTTGGCCTTTTCTAACTGTTTTTTGCACAGCTCTATCTCTTTTGAAGCCATCTTTGGCCTTTTCTAACCCATTTTTGCACAACTCTAAACCTTCTGAAGCTGTCTTTGGCCATTTCAAACCCATTTTTCACATCTCTTACACTTCTTATGCCATCTTTGGCCTTTTCTAACCGTCTTTTGCACATCTCTATGTCTTTTGAAGCCATCCTTGGCCATTTCTACCCATTTTTGCACACCTCTAATCCTTTTGAAGCAATATTTGGACTTTTGTAACCCGTTTTTTGAAGTTCTCTAAACGTTTCTAATCCGTCTATGGCGATTTCTAACCCATTTTGCACATCTCTTACCCTTTTGAAGCCAACTGTGTCCATTTCTAACCCATTTTTGCGCATCTCTTTCCCTTTTGAAGCCAACTGTGGCCATTTCTAACCCATTTTTGCGCATCTCTTTCCCTTTTGAAGCCAACTGTGGCCATTTCTAACCCATTTTTTGCACCTCTCTATCCTTTTTAAAGCAGTTTTTGTCCTCTTCTGAACCATTTTTGCGCATCTGTACCCCTTTTATGCTGTCTTTAGCCTTTTCTGAACGTTTTTTGCACATCTCTAACCCTGTTTTGCCCATTTCTCACACTTTTTAAACCATCTTTGGCCTTTTGTAACCCATTTTTACATATCTAACCCATTTGAAGTCATATTTGTCTGTTTCTAACCCATTTTTACGCATCTCCAACCCTTTTGAAGCCATCTTTGGCCATTTCTAATCAGTTTTTTTACACATCTGTACTCCTTTTTAGGTCATCTTTATTTCTAACCCATCTTTGCAAAACTCTAACCCTTTTGAAGCCATCTTTGGCCATTTCTAACCCATTTCTGCACATCTCTTACCACTTTTAAGCCGTCTTTGGCCATTTCTTAACCCATTTTTGCACAAATCTAGGAAGTTTTAAGTCATCTTTGGCCATTTCTAACCCATTTTTTGCACATCTCTAGCATTTTATAAGCCATCTTGGGACATTTCTAACCCTTTTTTGCACAAAACCCCCTTTTGAATCCATCTTTGGCCATTTAAAGGCAGTTTTTGCATATCTCCTACCATTCTTAAGCCATCTTTGGACATTTCTAACCCATTTTTGCACATCTCTATCTCTTTTGATGGCATCTTTGGCCATTTCTAACCATTCTTGCAAACCTCTAAACCTTTTGAAGTAATATTTGGCCTTTTCGGACCCAGTTTTGAGCTTCTCTAAACGTTCCTAAGCCATCTATGGCCATTTCAAACCCATTTTTCCAAATCTCTAACCCTTTTGAAGCCATCTTTAGCCATTTCAAACCAGTTTTTTTACACATCTGTACTCCTTTTTAGGTCATCTTTATTTCTAACCCATTTTTGCACAACTCTAACCCTTTTGAAGCCAACTTTGGCCATTTCTAACTCATTTGTGCACATGTCTAACCCTTTTGAAGCCATTTTTGGCCTTTTCTAACCCATTTTTTGTGCAACTCTTTTCTTTTTGAAGCCTTTTTTTGCCTCTTCTAAACTGTTTTTGCACATCAGTACCCCATTTTAAACTATCTTTAGCCATTTCTGAGCCATTTTTGCACATCTCTAACCCAGTTTTGCCCATTTCTCACACTTTTTAATCCTTCTTTGGCCGTTTCTAACCCATTTTTTTGCATCTCTATTCCTTTTGAAGCCATCTTTGGCAATTTCTAACCCATTTTTGCACATCTTTTACACTTCTTATGCCATCCTTGGCCTTTTCTAACTGTTTTTTGCACAGCTCTATCTCTTTTGAAGCCATCTTTGGCCTTTTCTAACCCATTTTTGCACAACTCTAAACCTTCTGAAGCTGTCTTTGGCCATTTCAAACCCATTTTTCACATCTCTTACACTTCTTATGCCATCTTTGGCCTTTTCTAACCATCTTTTGCACATCTCTATGTCTTTTGAAGCCATCCTTGGCCATTTCTACCCATTTTTGCACACCTCTAATCCTTTTGAAGCAATATTTGGACTTTTGTAACCCGTTTTTTGAAGTTCTCTAAACGTTTCTAATCCGTCTATGGCGATTTCTAACCCATTTTGCACATCTCTTACCCTTTTGAAGCCAACTGTGTCCATTTCTAACCCATTTTTGCGCATCTCTTTCCCTTTTGAAGCCAACTGTGGCCATTTCTAACCCATTTTTGCGCATCTCTTTCCCTTTTGAAGCCAACTGTGGCCATTTCTAACCCATTTTTTGCACCTCTCTATCCTTTTTAAAGCAGTTTTTGTCCTCTTCTGAACCATTTTTGCGCATCTGTACCCCTTTTATGCTGTCTTTAGCCTTTTCTGAACGTTTTTTGCACATCTCTAACCCTGTTTTGCCCATTTCTCACACTTTTTAAACCATCTTTGGCCTTTTGTAACCCATTTTTACATATCTAACCCATTTGAAGTCATATTTGTCTGTTTCTAACCCATTTTTACGCATCTCCAACCCTTTTGAAGCCATCTTTGGCCATTTCTAATCAGTTTTTTTACACATCTGTACTCCTTTTTAGGTCATCTTTATTTCTAACCCATCTTTGCAAAACTCTAACCCTTTTGAAGCCATCTTTGGCCATTTCTAACCCATTTCTGCACATCTCTTACCACTTTTAAGCCGTCTTTGGCCATTTCTTAACCCATTTTTGCACAACTCTAGGAAGTTTTAAGTCATCTTTGGCCATTTCTAACCCATTTTTTGCACATCTCTAGCATTTTATAAGCCATCTTGGGACATTTCTAACCCTTTTTTGCACAAAAACCCCTTTTGAATCCATCTTTGGCCATTTAAAGGCAGTTTTTGCATATCTCTGACCATTCTTAAGCCATCTTTGGACATTTCTAACCCATTTTTGCACATCTCTATCTCTTTTGATGGCATCTTTGGCCATTTCTAACCATTCTTGCAAACCTCTAAACCTTTTGAAGTAATATTTGGCCTTTTCGGACCCAGTTTTGAGCTTCTCTAAACGTTCCTAAGCCATCTATGGCCATTTCAAACCCATTTTTCCAAATCTCTAACCCTTTTGAAGCCATCTTTAGCCATTTCAAACCAGTTTTTTTACACATCTGTACTCCTTTTTAGATCATCTTTATTTCTAACCCATTTTTGCACACCTCTAACCCTTTTGAAGCCAACTTTGGCCATTTCTACACCATTTTTGAACACCTCTAAACCTTTTGAAGTAATATTTGGCCATTTCTAAACCATTTTTGCACATATCTAAACCTTTTGAAGCAGTCTTTGTCCATTTCAAACCAGGTTTTTTACACATCTTTACTCCTTTTTATGTCATCGTTATTTCTAACCCATTTTTGCACAACTCTAACCCTTTTGAAGCCAACTTTGGCCATTTCTAACTCATTTGTGCACATGTCTAACCCTTTTGAAGCCATTTTTGGCCTTTTCTAACCCATTTTTTGTGCAACTCTTTTCTTTTTGAAGCCATTTTTTGCCTCTTCTAAACTATTTTTGCACATCATTCCCCCCTTTTAAGCTATCTTTAGCCATTTCTGAGCCATTTTTGCACATCTCTAACCCAGTTTTGCCCATTTCTCACACTTTTTAATCCTTCTTTGGCCGTTTCTAACCCATTTTTTTGCATCTCTATTCCTTTTGAAGCCATCTTTGGCAATTTCTAACCCATTTTTGCACATCTTTTACACTTCTTATGCCATCCTTGGCCTTTTCTAACTGTTTTTTGCACAGCTCTATCTCTTTTGAAGCCATCTTTGGCCTTTTCTAACCCATTTTTGCACAACTCTAAACCTTCTGAAGCTGTCTTTGGCCATTTCAAACCCATTTTTCACATCTCTTACACTTCTTATGCCATCTTTGGCCTTTTCTAACCGTCTTTTGCACATCTCTATGTCTTTTGAAGCCATCCTTGGCCATTTCTACCCATTTTTGCACACCTCTAATCCTTTTGAAGCAATATTTGGACTTTTGTAACCCGTTTTTTGAAGTTCTCTAAACGTTTCTAATCCGTCTATGGCGATTTCTAACCCATTTTGCACATCTCTTACCCTTTTGAAGCCAACTGTGTCCATTTCTAACCCATTTTTGCGCATCTCTTTCCCTTTTGAAGCCAACTGTGGCCATTTCTAACCCATTTTTGCGCATCTCTTTCCCTTTTGAAGCCAACTGTGGCCATTTCTAACCCATTTTTTGCACCTCTCTATCCTTTTTAAAGCAGTTTTTGTCCTCTTCTGAACCATTTTTGCGCATCTGTACCCCTTTTATGCTGTCTTTAGCCTTTTCTGAACGTTTTTTGCACATCTCTAACCCTGTTTTGCCCATTTCTCACACTTTTTAAAACATCTTTGGCCTTTTGTAACCCATTTTTACATATCTAACCCATTTGAAGTCATATTTGTCTGTTTCTAACCCATTTTTACGCATCTCCAACCCTTTTGAAGCCATCTTTGGCCATTTCTAATCAGTTTTTTTACACATCTGTACTCCTTTTTAGGTCATCTTTATTTCTAACCCATCTTTGCAAAACTCTAACCCTTTTGAAGCCATCTTTGGCCATTTCTAACCCATTTCTGCACATCTCTTACCACTTTTAAGCCGTCTTTGGCCATTTCTTAACCCATTTTTGCACAACTCTAGGAAGTTTTAAGTCATCTTTGGCCATTTCTAACCCATTTTTTGCACATCTCTAGCATTTTATAAGCCATCTTGGGACATTTCTAACCCTTTTTTGCACAAAACCCCCTTTTGAATCCATCTTTGGCCATTTAAAGGCAGTTTTTGCATATCTCCTACCATTCTTAAGCCATCTTTGGACATTTCTAACCCATTTTTGCACATCTCTATCTCTTTTGATGGCATCTTTGGCCATTTCTAACCATTCTTGCAAACCTCTAAACCTTTTGAAGTAATATTTGGCCTTTTCGGACCCAGTTTTGAGCTTCTCTAAACGTTCCTAAGCCATCTATGGCCATTTCAAACCCATTTTTCCAAATCTCTAACCCTTTTGAAGCCATCTTTAGCCATTTCAAACCAGTTTTTTTACACATCTGTACTCCTTTTTAGGTCATCTTTATTTCTAACCCATTTTTGCACACCTCTAACCCTTTTGAAGCCAACTTTGGCCATTTCTAACTCATTTGTGCACATGTCTAACCCTTTTGAAGCCATTTTTGGCCTTTTCTAACCCATTTTTTGTGCAACTCTTTTCTTTTTGAAGCCTTTTTTTGCCTCTTCTAAACTGTTTTTGCACATCAGTACCCCATTTTAAACTATCTTTAGCCATTTCTGAGCCATTTTTGCACATCTCTAACCCAGTTTTGCCCATTTCTCACACTTTTTAATCCTTCTTTGGCCGTTTCTAACCCATTTTTTTGCATCTCTATTCCTTTTGAAGCCATCTTTGGCAATTTCTAACCCATTTTTGCACATCTTTTACACTTCTTATGCCATCCTTGGCCTTTTCTAACTGTTTTTTGCACAGCTCTATCTCTTTTGAAGCCATCTTTGGCCTTTTCTAACCCATTTTTGCACAACTCTAAACCTTCTGAAGCTGTCTTTGGCCATTTCAAACCCATTTTTCACATCTCTTACACTTCTTATGCCATCTTTGGCCTTTTCTAACCATCTTTTGCACATCTCTATGTCTTTTGAAGCCATCCTTGGCCATTTCTACCCATTTTTGCACACCTCTAATCCTTTTGAAGCAATATTTGGACTTTTGTAACCCGTTTTTTGAAGTTCTCTAAACGTTTCTAATCCGTCTATGGCGATTTCTAACCCATTTTGCACATCTCTTACCCTTTTGAAGCCAACTGTGTCCATTTCTAACCCATTTTTGCGCATCTCTTTCCCTTTTGAAGCCAACTGTGGCCATTTCTAACCCATTTTTTGCACCTCTCTATCCTTTTTAAAGCAGTTTTTGTCCTCTTCTGAACCATTTTTGCGCATCTGTACCCCTTTTATGCTGTCTTTAGCCTTTTCTGAACGTTTTTTGCACATCTCTAACCCTGTTTTGCCCATTTCTCACACTTTTTAAACCATCTTTGGCCTTTTGTAACCCATTTTTACATATCTAACCCATTTGAAGTCATATTTGTCTGTTTCTAACCCATTTTTACGCATCTCCAACCCTTTTGAAGCCATCTTTGGCCATTTCTAATCAGTTTTTTTACACATCTGTACTCCTTTTTAGGTCATCTTTATTTCTAACCCATCTTTGCAAAACTCTAACCCTTTTGAAGCCATCTTTGGCCATTTCTAACCCATTTCTGCACATCTCTTACCACTTTTAAGCCGTCTTTGGCCATTTCTTAACCCATTTTTGCACAACTCTAGGAAGTTTTAAGTCATCTTTGGCCATTTCTAACCCATTTTTTGCACATCTCTAGCATTTTATAAGCCATCTTGGGACATTTCTAACCCTTTTTTGCACAAAAACCCCTTTTGAATCCATCTTTGGCCATTTAAAGGCAGTTTTTGCATATCTCTGACCATTCTTAAGCCATCTTTGGACATTTCTAACCCATTTTTGCACATCTCTATCTCTTTTGATGGCATCTTTGGCCATTTCTAACCATTCTTGCAAACCTCTAAACCTTTTGAAGTAATATTTGGCCTTTTCGGACCCAGTTTTGAGCTTCTCTAAACGTTCCTAAGCCATCTATGGCCATTTCAAACCCATTTTTCCAAATCTCTAACCCTTTTGAAGCCATCTTTAGCCATTTCAAACCAGTTTTTTTACACATCTGTACTCCTTTTTAGATCATCTTTATTTCTAACCCATTTTTGCACACCTCTAACCCTTTTGAAGCCAACTTTGGCCATTTCTACACCATTTTTGAACACCTCTAAACCTTTTGAAGTAATATTTGGCCATTTCTAAACCATTTTTGCACATATCTAAACCTTTTGAAGCAGTCTTTGTCCATTTCAAACCAGGTTTTTTACACATCTTTACTCCTTTTTATGTCATCGTTATTTCTAACCCATTTTTGCACAACTCTAACCCTTTTGAAGCCAACTTTGGCCATTTCTAACTCATTTGTGCACATGTCTAACCCTTTTGAAGCCATTTTTGGCCTTTTCTAACCCATTTTTTGTGCAACTCTTTTCTTTTTGAAGCCATTTTTTGCCTCTTCTAAACTATTTTTGCACATCATTCCCCCCTTTTAAGCTATCTTTAGCCATTTCTGAGCCATTTTTGCACATCTCTAACCCAGTTTTGCCCATTTCTCACACTTTTTAATCCTTCTTTGGCCGTTTCTAACCCATTTTTTTGCATCTCTATTCCTTTTGAAGCCATCTTTGGCAATTTCTAACCCATTTTTGCACATCTTTTACACTTCTTATGCCATCCTTGGCCTTTTCTAACTGTTTTTTGCACAGCTCTATCTCTTTTGAAGCCATCTTTGGCCTTTTCTAACCCATTTTTGCACAACTCTAAACCTTCTGAAGCTGTCTTTGGCCATTTCAAACCCATTTTTCACATCTCTTACACTTCTTATGCCATCTTTGGCCTTTTCTAACCGTCTTTTGCACATCTCTATGTCTTTTGAAGCCATCCTTGGCCATTTCTACCCATTTTTGCACACCTCTAATCCTTTTGAAGCAATATTTGGACTTTTGTAACCCGTTTTTTGAAGTTCTCTAAACGTTTCTAATCCGTCTATGGCGATTTCTAACCCATTTTGCACATCTCTTACCCTTTTGAAGCCAACTGTGTCCATTTCTAACCCATTTTTGCGCATCTCTTTCCCTTTTGAAGCCAACTGTGGCCATTTCTAACCCATTTTTGCGCATCTCTTTCCCTTTTGAAGCCAACTGTGGCCATTTCTAACCCATTTTTTGCACCTCTCTATCCTTTTTAAAGCAGTTTTTGTCCTCTTCTGAACCATTTTTGCGCATCTGTACCCCTTTTATGCTGTCTTTAGCCTTTTCTGAACGTTTTTTGCACATCTCTAACCCTGTTTTGCCCATTTCTCACACTTTTTAAACCATCTTTGGCCTTTTGTAACCCATTTTTACATATCTAACCCATTTGAAGTCATATTTGTCTGTTTCTAACCCATTTTTACACATCTCCAACCCTTTTGAAGCCATCTTTGGCCATTTCTAATCAGTTTTTTTACACATCTGTACTCCTTTTTAGGTCATCTTTATTTCTAACCCATCTTTGCAAAACTCTAACCCTTTTGAAGCCATCTTTGGCCATTTCTAACCCATTTCTGCACATCTCTTACCACTTTTAAGCCGTCTTTGGCCATTTCTTAACCCATTTTTGCACAAATCTAGGAAGTTTTAAGTCATCTTTGGCCATTTCTAACCCATTTTTTGCACATCTCTAGCATTTTATAAGCCATCTTGGGACATTTCTAACCCTTTTTTGCACAAAACCCCCTTTTGAATCCATCTTTGGCCATTTAAAGGCAGTTTTTGCATATCTCCTACCATTCTTAAGCCATCTTTGGACATTTCTAACCCATTTTTGCACATCTCTATCTCTTTTGATGGCATCTTTGGCCATTTCTAACCATTCTTGCAAACCTCTAAACCTTTTGAAGTAATATTTGGCCTTTTCGGACCCAGTTTTGAGCTTCTCTAAACGTTCCTAAGCCATCTATGGCCATTTCAAACCCATTTTTCCAAATCTCTAACCCTTTTGAAGCCATCTTTAGCCATTTCAAACCAGTTTTTTTACACATCTGTACTCCTTTTTAGGTCATCTTTATTTCTAACCCATTTTTGCACACCTCTAACCCTTTTGAAGCCAACTTTGGCCATTTCTACACCATTTTTGAACACCTCTAAACCTTTTGAAGTAATATTTGGCCATTTCTAAACCATTTTTGCACATATCTAAACCTTTTGAAGCAGTCTTTGTCCATTTCAAACCAGGTTTTTTACACATCTTTACTCCTTTTTATGTCATCGTTATTTCTAACCCATTTTTGCACAACTCTAACCCTTTTGAAGCCAACTTTGGCCATTTCTAACTCATTTGTGCACATGTCTAACCCTTTTGAAGCCATTTTTGGCCTTTTCTAACCCATTTTTTGTGCAACTCTTTTCTTTTTGAAGCCTTTTTTTGCCTCTTCTAAACTGTTTTTGCACATCAGTACCCCATTTTAAACTATCTTTAGCCATTTCTGAGCCATTTTTGCACATCTCTAACCCAGTTTTGCCCATTTCTCACACTTTTTAATCCTTCTTTGGCCGTTTCTAACCCATTTTTTTGCATCTCTATTCCTTTTGAAGCCATCTTTGGCAATTTCTAACCCATTTTTGCACATCTTTTACACTTCTTATGCCATCCTTGGCCTTTTCTAACTGTTTTTTGCACAGCTCTATCTCTTTTGAAGCCATCTTTGGCCTTTTCTAACCCATTTTTGCACAACTCTAAACCTTCTGAAGCTGTCTTTGGCCATTTCAAACCCATTTTTCACATCTCTTACACTTCTTATGCCATCTTTGGCCTTTTCTAACCATCTTTTGCACATCTCTATGTCTTTTGAAGCCATCCTTGGCCATTTCTACCCATTTTTGCACACCTCTAATCCTTTTGAAGCAATATTTGGACTTTTGTAACCCGTTTTTTGAAGTTCTCTAAACGTTTCTAATCCGTCTATGGCGATTTCTAACCCATTTTGCACATCTCTTACCCTTTTGAAGCCAACTGTGTCCATTTCTAACCCATTTTTGCGCATCTCTTTCCCTTTTGAAGCCAACTGTGGCCATTTCTAACCCATTTTTGCGCATCTCTTTCCCTTTTGAAGCCAACTGTGGCCATTTCTAACCCATTTTTTGCACCTCTCTATCCTTTTTAAAGCAGTTTTTGTCCTCTTCTGAACCATTTTTGCGCATCTGTACCCCTTTTATGCTGTCTTTAGCCTTTTCTGAATGTTTTTTGCACATCTCTAACCCTGTTTTGCCCATTTCTCACACTTTTTAAACCATCTTTGGCCTTTTGTAACCCATTTTTACATATCTAACCCATTTGAAGTCATATTTGTCTGTTTCTAACCCATTTTTACGCATCTCCAACCCTTTTGAAGCCATCTTTGGCCATTTCTAATCAGTTTTTTTACACATCTGTACTCCTTTTTAGGTCATCTTTATTTCTAACCCATCTTTGCAAAACTCTAACCCTTTTGAAGCCATCTTTGGCCATTTCTAACCCATTTCTGCACATCTCTTACCACTTTTAAGCCGTCTTTGGCCATTTCTTAACCCATTTTTGCACAACTCTAGGAAGTTTTAAGTCATCTTTGGCCATTTCTAACCCATTTTTTGCACATCTCTAGCATTTTATAAGCCATCTTGGGACATTTCTAACCCTTTTTTGCACAAAAACCCCTTTTGAATCCATCTTTGGCCATTTAAAGGCAGTTTTTGCATATCTCTGACCATTCTTAAGCCATCTTTGGACATTTCTAACCCATTTTTGCACATCTCTATCTCTTTTGATGGCATCTTTGGCCATTTTTAACCATTCTTGCAAACCTCTAAACCTTTTGAAGTAATATTTGGCCTTTTCGGACCCAGTTTTGAGCTTCTCTAAACGTTCCTAAGCCATCTATGGCCATTTCAAACCCATTTTTCCAAATCTCTAACCCTTTTGAAGCCATCTTTAGCCATTTCAAACCAGTTTTTTTACACATCTGTACTCCTTTTTAGATCATCTTTATTTCTAACCCATTTTTGCACACCTCTAACCCTTTTGAAGCCAACTTTGGCCATTTCTACACCATTTTTGAACACCTCTAAACCTTTTGAAGTAATATTTGGCCATTTCTAAACCATTTTTGCACATATCTAAACCTTTTGAAGCAGTCTTTGTCCATTTCAAACCAGGTTTTTTACACATCTTTACTCCTTTTTATGTCATCGTTATTTCTAACCCATTTTTGCACAACTCTAACCCTTTTGAAGCCAACTTTGGCCATTTCTAACTCATTTGTGCACATGTCTAACCCTTTTGAAGCCATTTTTGGCCTTTTCTAACCCATTTTTTGTGCAACTCTTTTCTTTTTGAAGCCATTTTTTGCCTCTTCTAAACTATTTTTGCACATCATTCCCCCCTTTTAAGCTATCTTTAGCCATTTCTGAGCCATTTTTGCACATCTCTAACCCAGTTTTGCCCATTTCTCACACTTTTTAATCCTTCTTTGGCCGTTTCTAACCCATTTTTTTGCATCTCTATTCCTTTTGAAGCCATCTTTGGCAATTTCTAACCCATTTTTGCACATCTTTTACACTTCTTATGCCATCCTTGGCCTTTTCTAACTGTTTTTTGCACA
The DNA here is from genome assembly GCF_037157495.1 of Lathamus discolor. Classification (NCBI taxonomy): domain Eukaryota; kingdom Metazoa; phylum Chordata; class Aves; order Psittaciformes; family Psittacidae; genus Lathamus; species Lathamus discolor. Next base: position 173,802 of record NW_027069137.1, read on the forward strand.
GCTCTATCTCTTTTGAAGCCATCTTTGGCCTTTTCTAACCCATTTTTGCACAACTCTAAACCTTCTGAAGCCGTCTTTGGCCATTTCAAACCCATTTTTCACATCTCTTACACTTCTTATGCCATCTTTGGCCTTTTCTAACCGTCTTTTGCACATCTCTATGTCTTTTGAAGCCATCCTTGGCCATTTCTACCCATTTTTGCACACCTCTAATCCTTTTGAAGCAATATTTGGACTTTTGTAACCCGTTTTTTGAAGTTCTCTAAACGTTTCTAATCCGTCTATGGCGATTTCTAACCCATTTTGCACATCTCTTACCCTTTTGAAGCCAACTGTGTCCATTTCTAACCCATTTTTGCGCATCTCTTTCCCTTTTGAAGCCAACTGTGGCCATTTCTAACCCATTTTTGCGCATCTCTTTCCCTTTTGAAGCCAACTGTGGCCATTTCTAACCCATTTTTTGCACCTCTCTATCCTTTTTAAAGCAGTTTTTGTCCTCTTCTGAACCATTTTTGCGCATCTGTACCCCTTTTATGCTGTCTTTAGCCTTTTCTGAACGTTTTTTGCACATCTCTAACCCTGTTTTGCCCATTTCTCACACTTTTTAAACCATCTTTGGCCTTTTGTAACCCATTTTTACATATCTAACCCATTTGAAGTCATATTTGTCTGTTTCTAACCCATTTTTACACATCTCCAACCCTTTTGAAGCCATCTTTGGCCATTTCTAATCAGTTTTTTTACACATCTGTACTCCTTTTTAGGTCATCTTTATTTCTAACCCATCTTTGCAAAACTCTAACCCTTTTGAAGCCATCTTTGGCCATTTCTAACCCATTTCTGCACATCTCTTACCACTTTTAAGCCGTCTTTGGCCATTTCTTAACCCATTTTTGCACAAATCTAGGAAGTTTTAAGTCATCTTTGGCCATTTCTAACCCATTTTTTGCACATCTCTAGCATTTTATAAGCCATCTTGGGACATTTCTAACCCTTTTTTGCACAAAACCCCCTTTTGAATCCATCTTTGGCCATTTAAAGGCAGTTTTTGCATATCTCCTACCATTCTTAAGCCATCTTTGGACATTTCTAACCCATTTTTGCACATCTCTATCTCTTTTGATGGCATCTTTGGCCATTTCTAACCATTCTTGCAAACCTCTAAACCTTTTGAAGTAATATTTGGCCTTTTCGGACCCAGTTTTGAGCTTCTCTAAACGTTCCTAAGCCATCTATGGCCATTTCAAACCCATTTTTCCAAATCTCTAACCCTTTTGAAGCCATCTTTAGCCATTTCAAACCAGTTTTTTTACACATCTGTACTCCTTTTTAGGTCATCTTTATTTCTAACCCATTTTTGCACACCTCTAACCCTTTTGAAGCCAACTTTGGCCATTTCTACACCATTTTTGAACACCTCTAAACCTTTTGAAGTAATATTTGGCCATTTCTAAACCATTTTTGCACATATCTAAACCTTTTGAAGCAGTCTTTGTCCATTTCAAACCAGGTTTTTTACACATCTTTACTCCTTTTTATGTCATCGTTATTTCTAACCCATTTTTGCACAACTCTAACCCTTTTGAAGCCAACTTTGGCCATTTCTAACTCATTTGTGCACATGTCTAACCCTTTTGAAGCCATTTTTGGCCTTTTCTAACCCATTTTTTGTGCAACTCTTTTCTTTTTGAAGCCTTTTTTTGCCTCTTCTAAACTGTTTTTGCACATCAGTACCCCCTTTTAAGCTATCTTTAGCCATTTCTGAGCCATTTTTGCACATCTCTAACCCAGTTTTGCCCATTTCTCACACTTTTTAATCCTTCTTTGGCCGTTTCTAACCCATTTTTTTTGCATCTCTATTCCTTTTGAAGCCATCTTTGGCAATTTCTAACCCATTTTTGCACATCTTTTACACTTCTTATGCCATCTTTGGCCTTTTCTAACTGTTTTTTGCACAGCTCTATCTCTTTTGAAGCCATCTTTGGCCTTTTCTAACCCATTTTTGCACAACTCTAAACCTTCTGAAGCTGTCTTTGGCCATTTCAAACCCATTTTTCACATCTCTTACACTTCTTATGCCATCTTTGGCCTTTTCTAACCGTCTTTTGCACATCTCTATGTCTTTTGAAGCCATCCTTGGCCATTTCTACCCATTTTTGCACACCTCTAATCCTTTTGAAGCAATATTTGGACTTTTGTAACCCGTTTTTTGAAGTTCTCTAAACGTTTCTAATCCGTCTATGGCGATTTCTAACCCATTTTTGCACATCTCTTACCCTTTTGAAGCCAACTGTGTCCATTTCTAACCCATTTTTTGCACCTCTCTATCCTTTTTAAAGCAGTTTTTGTCCTCTTCTGAACCATTTTTGCGCATCTGTACCCCTTTTATGCTGTCTTTAGCCTTTTCTGAACGTTTTTTGCACATCTCTAACCCTGTTTTGCCCATTTCTCACACTTTTTAAACCATCTTTGGCCTTTTGTAACCCATTTTTACATATCTAACCCATTTGAAGTCATATTTGTCTGTTTCTAACCCATTTTTACGCATCTCCAACCCTTTTGAAGCCATCTTTGGCCATTTCTAATCAGTTTTTTTACACATCTGTACTCCTTTTTAGGTCATCTTTATTTCTAACCCATCTTTGCAAAACTCTAACCCTTTTGAAGCCATCTTTGGCCATTTCTAACCCATTTCTGCACATCTCTTACCACTTTTAAGCCGTCTTTGGCCATTTCTTAACCCATTTTTGCACAACTCTAGGAAGTTTTAAGTCATCTTTGGCCATTTCTAACCCATTTTTTGCACATCTCTAGCATTTTATTAGCCATCTTGGGACATTTCTAACCCTTTTTTGCACAAAAACCCCTTTTGAATCCATCTTTGGCCATTTAAAGGCAGTTTTTGCATATCTCTTACCATTCTTAAGCCATCTTTGGACATTTCTAACCCATTTTTGCACATCTCTATCTCTTTTGATGGCATCTTTGGCCATTTCTAACCATTCTTGCAAACCTCTAAACCTTTTGAAGTAATATTTGGCCTTTTCGGACCCAGTTTTGAGCTTCTCTAAACGTTCCTAAGCCATCTATGGCCATTTCAAACCCATTTTTCCAAATCTCTAACCCTTTTGAAGCCATCTTTAGCCATTTCAAACCAGTTTTTTTACACATCTGTACTCCTTTTTAGGTCATCTTTATTTCTAACCCATTTTTGCACACCTCTAACCCTTTTGAAGCCAACTTTGGCCATTTCTACACCATTTTTGAACACCTCTAAACCTTTTGAAGTAATATTTGGCCATTTCTAAACCATTTTTGCACATATCTAAACCTTTTGAAGCAGTCTTTGTCCATTTCAAACCAGGTTTTTTACACATCTTTACTCCTTTTTATGTCATCGTTATTTCTAACCCATTTTTGCACAACTCTAACCCTTTTGAAGCCAACTTTGGCCATTTCTAACTCATTTGTGCACATGTCTAACCCTTTTGAAGCCATTTTTGGCCTTTTCTAACCCATTTTTTGTGCAACTCTTTTCTTTTTGAAGCCATTTTTTGCCTCTTCTAAACTATTTTTGCACATCATTCCCCCCTTTTAAGCTATCTTTAGCCATTTCTGAGCCATTTTTGCACATCTCTAACCCAGTTTTGCCCATTTCTCACACTTTTTAATCCTTCTTTGGCCGTTTCTAACCCATTTTTTTGCATCTCTATTCCTTTTGAAGCCATCTTTGGCAATTTCTAACCCATTTTTGCACATCTTTTACACTTCTTATGCCATCCTTGGCCTTTTCTAACTGTTTTTTGCACAGCTCTATCTCTTTTGAAGCCATCTTTGGCCTTTTCTAACCCATTTTTGCACAACTCTAAACCTTCTGAAGCTGTCTTTGGCCATTTCAAACCCATTTTTCACATCTCTTACACTTCTTATGCCATCTTTGGCCTTTTCTAACCATCTTTTGCACATCTCTATGTCTTTTGAAGCCATCCTTGGCCATTTCTACCCATTTTTGCACACCTCTAATCCTTTTGAAGCAATATTTGGACTTTTGTAACCCGTTTTTTGAAGTTCTCTAAACGTTTCTAATCCGTCTATGGCGATTTCTAACCCATTTTGCACATCTCTTACCCTTTTGAAGCCAACTGTGTCCATTTCTAACCCATTTTTGCGCATCTCTTTCCCTTTTGAAGCCAACTGTGGCCATTTCTAACCCATTTTTGCGCATCTCTTTCCCTTTTGAAGCCAACTGTGGCCATTTCTAACCCATTTTTTGCACCTCTCTATCCTTTTTAAAGCAGTTTTTGTCCTCTTCTGAACCATTTTTGCGCATCTGTACCCCTTTTATGCTGTCTTTAGCCTTTTCTGAACGTTTTTTGCACATCTCTAACCCTGTTTTGCCCATTTCTCACACTTTTTAAACCATCTTTGGCCTTTTGTAACCCATTTTTACATATCTAACCCATTTGAAGTCATATTTGTCTGTTTCTAACCCATTTTTACACATCTCCAACCCTTTTGAAGCCATCTTTGGCCATTTCTAATCAGTTTTTTTACACATCTGTACTCCTTTTTAGGTCATCTTTATTTCTAACCCATCTTTGCAAAACTCTAACCCTTTTGAAGCCATCTTTGGCCATTTCTAACCCATTTCTGCACATCTCTTACCACTTTTAAGCCGTCTTTGGCCATTTCTTAACCCATTTTTGCACAAATCTAGGAAGTTTTAAGTCATCTTTGGCCATTTCTAACCCATTTTTTGCACATCTCTAGCATTTTATAAGCCATCTTGGGACATTTCTAACCCTTTTTTGCACAAAACCCCCTTTTGAATCCATCTTTGGCCATTTAAAGGCAGTTTTTGCATATCTCCTACCATTCTTAAGCCATCTTTGGACATTTCTAACCCATTTTTGCACATCTCTATCTCTTTTGATGGCATCTTTGGCCATTTCTAACCATTCTTGCAAACCTCTAAACCTTTTGAAGTAATATTTGGCCTTTTCGGACCCAGTTTTGAGCTTCTCTAAACGTTCCTAAGCCATCTATGGCCATTTCAAACCCATTTTTCCAAATCTCTAACCCTTTTGAAGCCATCTTTAGCCATTTCAAACCAGTTTTTTTACACATCTGTACTCCTTTTTAGGTCATCTTTATTTCTAACCCATTTTTGCACACCTCTAACCCTTTTGAAGCCAACTTTGGCCATTTCTACACCATTTTTGAACACCTCTAAACCTTTTGAAGTAATATTTGGCCATTTCTAAACCATTTTTGCACATATCTAAACCTTTTGAAGCAGTCTTTGTCCATTTCAAACCAGGTTTTTTACACATCTTTACTCCTTTTTATGTCATCGTTATTTCTAACCCATTTTTGCACAACTCTAACCCTTTTGAAGCCAACTTTGGCCATTTCTAACTCATTTGTGCACATGTCTAACCCTTTTGAAGCCATTTTTGGCCTTTTCTAACCCATTTTTTGTGCAACTCTTTTCTTTTTGAAGCCTTTTTTTGCCTCTTCTAAACTGTTTTTGCACATCAGTACCCCCTTTTAAGCTATCTTTAGCCATTTCTGAGCCATTTTTGCACATCTCTAACCCAGTTTTGCCCATTTCTCACACTTTTTAATCCTTCTTTGGCCGTTTCTAACCCATTTTTTTTGCATCTCTATTCCTTTTGAAGCCATCTTTGGCAATTTCTAACCCATTTTTGCACATCTTTTACACTTCTTATGCCATCTTTGGCCTTTTCTAACTGTTTTTTGCACAGCTCTATCTCTTTTGAAGCCATCTTTGGCCTTTTCTAACCCATTTTTGCACAACTCTAAACCTTCTGAAGCTGTCTTTGGCCATTTCAAACCCATTTTTCACATCTCTTACACTTCTTATGCCATCTTTGGCCTTTTCTAACCGTCTTTTGCACATCTCTATGTCTTTTGAAGCCATCCTTGGCCATTTCTACCCATTTTTGCACACCTCTAATCCTTTTGAAGCAATATTTGGACTTTTGTAACCCGTTTTTTGAAGTTCTCTAAACGTTTCTAATCCGTCTATGGCGATTTCTAACCCATTTTTGCACATCTCTTACCCTTTTGAAGCCAACTGTGTCCATTTCTAACCCATTTTTTTGCACCTCTCTATCCTTTTTAAAGCAGTTTTTGTCCTCTTCTGAACCATTTTTGCGCATCTGTACCCCTTTTATGCTGTCTTTAGCCTTTTCTGAACGTTTTTTGCACATCTCTAACCCTGTTTTGCCCATTTCTCACACTTTTTAAACCATCTTTGGCCTTTTGTAACCCATTTTTACATATCTAACCCATTTGAAGTCATATTTGTCTGTTTCTAACCCATTTTTACGCATCTCCAACCCTTTTGAAGCCATCTTTGGCAATTTCTAATCAGTTTTTTTACACATCTGTACTCCTTTTTAGGTCATCTTTATTTCTAACCCATCTTTGCAAAACTCTAACCCTTTTGAAGCCATCTTTGGCCATTTCTAACCCATTTCTGCACATCTCTTACCACTTTTAAGCCGTCTTTGGCCATTTCTTAACCCATTTTTGCACAACTCTAGGAAGTTTTAAGTCATCTTTGGCCATTTCTAACCCATTTTTTGCACATCTCTAGCATTTTATTAGCCATCTTGGGACATTTCTAACCCTTTTTTGCACAAAAACCCCTTTTGAATCCATCTTTGGCCATTTAAAGGCAGTTTTTGCATATCTCTTACCATTCTTAAGCCATCTTTGGACATTTCTAACCCATTTTTGCACATCTCTATCTCTTTTGATGGCATCTTTGGCCATTTCTAACCATTCTTGCAAACCTCTAAACCTTTTGAAGTAATATTTGGCCTTTTCGGACCCAGTTTTGAGCTTCTCTAAACGTTCCTAAGCCATCTATGGCCATTTCAAACCCATTTTTCCAAATCTCTAACCCTTTTGAAGCCATCTTTAGCCATTTCAAACCAGTTTTTTTACACATCTGTACTCCTTTTTAGATCATCTTTATTTCTAACCCATTTTTGCACACCTCTAACCCTTTTGAAGCCAACTTTGGCCATTTCTACACCATTTTTGAACACCTCTAAACCTTTTGAAGTAATATTTGGCCATTTCTAAACCATTTTTGCACATATCTAAACCTTTTGAAGCAGTCTTTGTCCATTTCAAACCAGGTTTTTTACACATCTTTACTCCTTTTTATGTCATCGTTATTTCTAACCCATTTTTGCACAACTCTAACCCTTTTGAAGCCAACTTTGGCCATTTCTAACTCATTTGTGCACATGTCTAACCCTTTTGAAGCCATTTTTGGCCTTTTCTAACCCATTTTTTGTGCAACTCTTTTCTTTTTGAAGCCATTTTTTGCCTCTTCTAAACTATTTTTGCACATCATTCCCCCCTTTTAAGCTATCTTTAGCCATTTCTGAGCCATTTTTGCACATCTCTAACCCAGTTTTGCCCATTTCTCACACTTTTTAATCCTTCTTTGGCCGTTTCTAACCCATTTTTTTGCATCTCTATTCCTTTTGAAGCCATCTTTGGCAATTTCTAACCCATTTTTGCACATCTTTTACACTTCTTATGCCATCCTTGGCCTTTTCTAACTGTTTTTTGCACAGCTCTATCTCTTTTGAAGCCATCTTTGGCCTTTTCTAACCCATTTTTGCACAACTCTAAACCTTCTGAAGCCGTCTTTGGCCATTTCAAACCCATTTTTCACATCTCTTACACTTCTTATGCCATCTTTGGCCTTTTCTAACCGTCTTTTGCACATCTCTATGTCTTTTGAAGCCATCCTTGGCCATTTCTACCCATTTTTGCACACCTCTAATCCTTTTGAAGCAATATTTGGACTTTTGTAACCCGTTTTTTGAAGTTCTCTAAACGTTTCTAATCCGTCTATGGCGATTTCTAACCCATTTTGCACATCTCTTACCCTTTTGAAGCCAACTGTGTCCATTTCTAACCCATTTTTGCGCATCTCTTTCCCTTTTGAAGCCAACTGTGGCCATTTCTAACCCATTTTTGCGCATCTCTTTCCCTTTTGAAGCCAACTGTGGCCATTTCTAACCCATTTTTTGCACCTCTCTATCCTTTTTAAAGCAGTTTTTGTCCTCTTCTGAACCATTTTTGCGCATCTGTACCCCTTTTATGCTGTCTTTAGCCTTTTCTGAACGTTTTTTGCACATCTCTAACCCTGTTTTGCCCATTTCTCACACTTTTTAAACCATCTTTGGCCTTTTGTAACCCATTTTTACATATCTAACCCATTTGAAGTCATATTTGTCTGTTTCTAACCCATTTTTCACAGAATCACAGAATCACAGAATCCCAAGGGTTGGAAGGGACCTAAAAAGATCATCTAGTCCAACCCCCCTGCAAGAGCAGGGTAACCTACAGTACATCACACAGGAACTTGTCCAGGCGGGCCTTGAATATCTCCAGTGTAGGAGACTCCACAACCCCCCTGGGCAACCTGTTCCAGTGCTCTGTCACTCTTACAGTAAAGAAGTTCTTCCTGATGTTAACGTGGAACTTCCTATGCTCCAGTTTACACCCATTGCCCCTTGTCCTATCACTGGATATCACTGAAAAAAGCCTAGCTCCATCATCCTGACACCTACCCTTTACATATTTGTAAACATTGATGAGGTCACCCCTCAGTCTCCTCTTCTCCAAGCTAAAGAGACCCAGCTCCCTCAGCCTCTCCTCATAAGGGAGATGTTCCACTCCCTTAATCATCTTTGTGGCTCTGCGCTGGACTCCTTCAAGCAATTCCCTGTCCTTCTTGAATTGAGGGGCCCAGAACTGGACACAATATTCCAGATGCGGCCTCACCAAGGCTGAGTAGAGGGGGAGGAGAACCTCTCTTGACCTACTAACCACTCCCTTTCTAATGCACCCTAAGATGCCATTTGCCTTTTTACACATCTCCAACCCTTTTGAAGCCATCTTTGGCCATTTCTAATCAGTTTTTTTACACATCTGTACTCCTTTTTAGGTCATCTTTATTTCTAACCCATCTTTGCAAAACTCTAACCCTTTTGAAGCCATCTTTGGCCATTTCTAACCCATTTCTGCACATCTCTTACCACTTTTAAGCCGTCTTTGGCCATTTCTTAACCCATTTTTGCACAAATCTAGGAAGTTTTAAGTCATCTTTGGCCATTTCTAACCCATTTTTTGCACATCTCTAGCATTTTATAAGCCATCTTGGGACATTTCTAACCCTTTTTTGCACAAAACCCCCTTTTGAATCCATCTTTGGCCATTTAAAGGCAGTTTTTGCATATCTCCTACCATTCTTAAGCCATCTTTGGACATTTCTAACCCATTTTTGCACATCTCTATCTCTTTTGATGGCATCTTTGGCCATTTCTAACCATTCTTGCAAACCTCTAAACCTTTTGAAGTAATATTTGGCCTTTTCGGACCCAGTTTAGAGCTTCTCTAAACGTTCCTAAGCCATCTATGGCCATTTCAAACCCATTTTTCCAAATCTCTAACCCTTTTGAAGCCATCTTTAGCCATTTCAAACCAGTTTTTTTACACATCTGTACTCCTTTTTAGGTCATCTTTATTTCTAACCCATTTTTGCACACCTCTAACCCTTTTGAAGCCAACTTTGGCCATTTCTAACTCATTTGTGCACATGTCTAACCCTTTTGAAGCCATTTTTGGCCTTTTCTAACCCATTTTTTGTGCAACTCTTTTCTTTTTGAAGCCTTTTTTTGCCTCTTCTAAACTGTTTTTGCACATCAGTACCCCATTTTAAACTATCTTTAGCCATTTCTGAGCCATTTTTGCACATCTCTAACCCAGTTTTGCCCATTTCTCACACTTTTTAATCCTTCTTTGGCCGTTTCTAACCCATTTTTTTGCATCTCTATTCCTTTTGAAGCCATCTTTGGCAATTTCTAACCCATTTTTGCACATCTTTTACACTTCTTATGCCATCCTTGGCCTTTTCTAACTGTTTTTTGCACAGCTCTCTTTTGAAGCCATCTTTGGCCTTTTCTAACCCATTTTTGCACAACTCTAAACCTTCTGAAGCCGTCTTTGGCCATTTCAAACCCATTTTTCACATCTCTTACACTTCTTATGCCATCTTTGGCCTTTTCCAACCGTCTTTTGCACATCTCTATGTCTTTTGAAGCCATCCTTGGCCATTTCTACCCAATTTTGCACACCTCTAATCCTTTTGAAGCAATATTTGGACTTTTGTAACCCGTTGTTTGAAGTTCTCTAAACGTTTCTAATCCGTCTATGGCGATTTCTAACCCATTTTTGCACATCTCTTACCCTTTTGAAGCCAACTGTGTCCATTTCTAACCCATTTTTGCGCATCTCTTTCCGTTTTGAAGACAACTGTGGCCATTTCTAACCCATTTTTTGCACCTCTCTATCATTTTAAAGCAGTTTTTGTCCTCTTCTGAACCATTTTTGCGCATCTGTACCCCTTTTATGCTGTCTTTAGCCTTTTCTGAACGTTTTTTGCACATCTCTAACCCTGTTTTGCCCATTTCTCACACTTTTTTATACCATCTTTGGCCTTTTGTAACCCATTTTTACATATCTAACCCATTTGAAGTCTTATTTGTCTGTTTCTAACCCATTTTTACGCATCTCCAACCCTTTTGAAGCCATCTTTGGCCATTTCTAATCAGTTTTTTTACACATCTGTACTCCTTTTTAGGTCATCTTTATTTCTAACCCATCTTTGCAAAACTCTAACCCTTTTGAAGCCATCTTTGGCCATTTCTAACCCATTTCTGCACATCTCTTACCACTTTTAAGCCGTCTTTGGCCATTTCTTAACCCATTTTTGCACAACTCTCGGAAGTTTTAAGTCATCTTTGGCCATTTCTAACCCATTTTTTGCACATCTCTAGCATTTTATTAGCCATCTTGGGACATTTCTAACCCTTTTTTGCACAAAAACCCCTTTTGAATCCATCTTTGGCCATTTAAAGGCAGTTTTTGCATATCTCTTACCATTCTTAAGCCATCTTTGGACATTTCTAACCCATTTTTGCACATCTCTATCTCTTTTGATGGCATCTTTGGCCATTTCTAACCATTCTTGCAAACCTCTAAACCTTTTGAAGTAATATTTGGCCTTTTCGGACCCAGTTTTGAGCTTCTCTAAACGTTCCTAAGCCATCTATGGCCATTTCAAACCCATTTTTCCAAATCTCTAACCCTTTTGAAGCCATCTTTAGCCATTTCAAACCAGTTTTTTTACACATCTGTACTCCTTTTTAGGTCATCTTTATTTCTAACCCATTTTTGCACACCTCTAACCCTTTTGAAGCCAACTTTGGCCATTTCTACACCATTTTTGAACACCTCTAAACCTTTTGAAGTAATATTTGGCCATTTCTAAACCATTTTTGCACATATCTAAACCTTTTGAAGCAGTCTTTGTCCATTTCAAACCAGGTTTTTTACACATCTTTACTCCTTTTTATGTCATCGTTATTTCTAACCCATTTTTGCACAACTCTAACCCTTTTGAAGCCAACTTTGGCCATTTCTAACTCATTTGTGCACATGTCTAACCCTTTTGAAGCCATTTTTGGCCTTTTCTAACCCATTTTTTGTGCAACTCTTTTCTTTTTGAAGCCATTTTTTGCCTCTTCTAAACTATTTTTGCACATCATTCCCCCCTTTTAAGCTATCTTTAGCCATTTCTGAGCCATTTTTGCACATCTCTAACCCAGTTTTGCCCATTTCTCACACTTTTTAATCCTTCTTTGGCCGTTTCTAACCCATTTTTTTGCATCTCTATTCCTTTTGAAGCCATCTTTGGCAATTTCTAACCCATTTTTGCACATCTTTTACACTTCTTATGCCATCCTTGGCCTTTTCTAACTGTTTTTTGCACAGCTCTATCTCTTTTGAAGCCATCTTTGGCCTTTTCTAACCCATTTTTGCACAACTCTAAACCTTCTGAAGCTGTCTTTGGCCATTTCAAACCCATTTTTCACATCTCTTACACTTCTTATGCCATCTTTGGCCTTTTCTAACCGTCTTTTGCACATCTCTATGTCTTTTGAAGCCATCCTTGGCCATTTCTACCCATTTTTGCACACCTCTAATCCTTTTGAAGCAATATTTGGACTTTTGTAACCCGTTTTTTGAAGTTCTCTAAACGTTTCTAATCCGTCTATGGCGATTTCTAACCCATTTTGCACATCTCTTACCCTTTTGAAGCCAACTGTGTCCATTTCTAACCCATTTTTGCGCATCTCTTTCCCTTTTGAAGCCAACTGTGGCCATTTCTAACCCATTTTTGCGCATCTCTTTCCCTTTTGAAGCCAACTGTGGCCATTTCTAACCCATTTTTTGCACCTCTCTATCCTTTTTAAAGCAGTTTTTGTCCTCTTCTGAACCATTTTTGCGCATCTGTACCCCTTTTATGCTGTCTTTAGCCTTTTCTGAACGTTTTTTGCACATCTCTAACCCTGTTTTGCCCATTTCTCACACTTTTTAAACCATCTTTGGCCTTTTGTAACCCATTTTTACATATCTAACCCATTTGAAGTCATATTTGTCTGTTTCTAACCCATTTTTACGCATCTCCAACCCTTTTGAAGCCATCTTTGGCCATTTCTAATTAGTTTTTTTACACATCTGTACTCCTTTTTAGGTCATCTATATTTCTAACCCATCTTTGCAAAACTCTAACCCTTTTGAAGCCATCTTTGGCCATTTCTAACCCATTTCTGCACATCTCTTACCACTTTTAAGCCGTCTTTGGCCATTTCTTAACCCATTTTTGCACAACTCTAGGAAGTTTTAAGTCATCTTTGGCCATTTCTAACCCATTTTTTGCACATCTCTAGCATTTTATAAGCCATCTTGGGACATTTCTAACCCTTTTTTGCACAAAAACCCCTTTTGAATCCATCTTTGGCCATTTAAAGGCAGTTTTTGCATATCTCTTACCATTCTTAAGCCATCTTTGGACATTTCTAACCCATTTTTGCACATCTCTATCTCTTTTGATGGCATCTTTGGCCATTTCTGACCATTCTTGCAAACCTCTAAACCTTTTGAAGTAATATTTGGCCTTTTCGGACCCAGTTTTGAGCTTCTCTAAACGTTCCTAAGCCATCTATGGCCATTTCAAACCCATTTTTCCAAATCTCTAACCCTTTTGAAGCCATCTTTAGCCATTTCAAACCAGTTTTTTTACACATCTGTACTCCTTTTTAGGTCATCTTTATTTCTAACCCATTTTTGCACACCTCTAACCCTTTTGAAGCCAACTTTGGCCATTTCTACACCATTTTTGAACACCTCTAAACCTTTTGAAGTAATATTTGGCCATTTCTAAACCATTTTTGCACATATCTAAACCTTTTGAAGCAGTCTTTGTCCATTTCAAACCAGGTTTTTTACACATCTTTACTCCTTTTTATGTCATCGTTATTTCTAACCCATTTTTGCGCAACTCTAACCCTTTTGAAGCCAACTTTGGCCATTTCTAACTCATTTGTGCACATGTCTAACCCTTTTGAAGCCATTTTTGGCCTTTTCTAACCCATTTTTTGTGCAACTCTTTTCTTTTTGAAGCCTTTTTTTGCCTCTTCTAAACTGTTTTTGCACATCAGTACCCCTTTTAAGCTATCTTTAGCCATTTCTGAGCCATTTTTGCACATCTCTAACCCAGTTTTGCCCATTTCTCACACTTTTTAATCCTTCTTTGGCCGTTTCTAACCCATTTTTTTTGCATCTCTATTCCTTTTGAAGCCATCTTTGGCAATTTCTAACCCATTTTTGCACATCTTTTACACTTCTTATGCCATCTTTGGCCTTATCTAACCCATTTTTGCACAACTCTAAACCTTCTGAAGCTGTCTTTGGCCATTTCAAACCCATTTTTCACATCTCTTACACTTCTTATGCCATCTTTGGCCTTTTCTAACCGTCTTTTGCACATCTCTATGTCTTTTGAAGCCATCCTTGGCCATTTCTACCCATTTTTGCACACCTCTAATCCTTTTGAAGCAATATTTGGACTTTTGTAACCCGTTTTTTGAAGTTCTCTAAACGTTTCTAATCCGTCTATGGCGATTTCTAACCCATTTTTGCACATCTCTTACCCTTTTGAAGCCAACTGTGGCCATTTCTAACCCATTTTTTGCACCTCTCTATCCTTTTTAAAGCAGTTTTTGTCCTCTTCTGAACCATTTTTGCGCATCTGTACCCCTTTTATGCTGTCTTTAGCCTTTTCTGAACGTTTTTTGCACATCTCTAACCCTGTTTTGCCCATTTCTCACACTTTTTAAACCATCTTTGGCCTTTTGTAACCCATTTTTACATATCTAACCCATTTGAAGTCATATTTGTCTGTTTCTAACCCATTTTTACGCATCTCCAACCCTTTTGAAGCCATCTTTGGCAATTTCTAATCAGTTTTTTTACACATCTGTACTCCTTTTTAGGTCATCTTTATTTCTAACCCATCTTTGCAAAACTCTAACCCTTTTGAAGCCATCTTTGGCCATTTCTAACCCATTTCTGCACATCTCTTACCACTTTTAAGCCGTCTTTGGCCATTTCTTAACCCATTTTTGCACAACTCTAGGAAGTTTTAAGTCATCTTTGGCCATTTCTAACCCATTTTTTGCACATCTCTAGCATTTTATTAGCCATCTTGGGACATTTCTAACCCTTTTTTGCACAAAAACCCCTTTTGAATCCATCTTTGGCCATTTAAAGGCAGTTTTTGCATATCTCTTACCATTCTTAAGCCATCTTTGGACATTTCTAACCCATTTTTGCACATCTCTATCTCTTTTGATGGCATCTTTGGCCATTTCTAACCATTCTTGCAAACCTCTAAACCTTTTGAAGTAATATTTGGCCTTTTCGGACCCAGTTTTGAGCTTCTCTAAACGTTCCTAAGCCATCTATGGCCATTTCAAACCCATTTTTCCAAATCTCTAACCCTTTTGAAGCCATCTTTAGCCATTTCAAACCAGTTTTTTTACACATCTGTACTCCTTTTTAGGTCATCTTTATTTCTAACCCATTTTTGCACACCTCTAACCCTTTTGAAGCCAACTTTGGCCATTTCTACACCATTTTTGAACACCTCTAAACCTTTTGAAGTAATATTTGGCCATTTCTAAACCATTTTTGCACATATCTAAACCTTTTGAAGCAGTCTTTGTCCATTTCAAACCAGGTTTTTTACACATCTTTACTCCTTTTTATGTCATCGTTATTTCTAACCCATTTTTGCACAACTCTAACCCTTTTGAAGCCAACTTTGGCCATTTCTAACTCATTTGTGCACATGTCTAACCCTTTTGAAGCCATTTTTGGCCTTTTCTAACCCATTTTTTGTGCAACTCTTTTCTTTTTGAAGCCTTTTTTTGCCTCTTCTAAACTGTTTTTGCACATCAGTACCCCCTTTTAAGCTATCTTTAGCCATTTCTGAGCCATTTTTGCACATCTCTAACCCAGTTTTGCCCATTTCTCACACTTTTTAATCCTTCTTTGGCCGTTTCTAACCCATTTTTTTTGCATCTCTATTCCTTTTGAAGCCATCTTTGGCAATTTCTAACCCATTTTTGCACATCTTTTACACTTCTTATGCCATCTTTGGCCTTTTCTAACTGTTTTTTGCACAGCTCTATCTCTTTTGAAGCCATCTTTGGCCTTTTCTAACCCATTTTTGCACAACTCTAAACCTTCTGAAGCCGTCTTTGGCCATTTCAAACCCATTTTTCACATCTCTTACACTTCTTATGCCATCTTTGGCTTTTTCCAACCGTCTTTTGCACATCTCTATGTCTTTTGAAGCCATCCTTGGCCATTTCTACCCATTTTTGCACACCTCTAATCCTTTTGAAGCAATATTTGGACTTTTGTAACCCTTTTTTTGAAGTTCTCTAAACGTTTCTAATCCGTCTATGGCGATTTCTAACCCATTTTTGCACATCTCTTACCCTTTTGAAGCCAACTGTGTCCATTTCTAACCCATTTTTGCGCATCTCTTTCCCTTTTGAAGCCAACTGTGGCCATTTCTAACCCATTTCTTGCACCTCTCTATCCTTTTTAAAGCAGTTTTTGTCCTCTTCTGAACCATTTTTGCGCATCTGTACTCCTTTTATGCTGTCTTTAGCCTTTTCTGAACGTTTTTTGCACATCTCTAACCCTGTTTTGCCCATTTCTCACACTTTTTAAACCATCTTTGGCCTTTTGTAACCCATTTTTACATATCTAACCCATTTGAAGTCATATTTGTCTGTTTCTAACCCATTTTTACGCATCTCCAACCCTTTTGAAGCCATCTTTGGCCATTTCTAATCAGTTTTTTTACACATCTGTACTCCTTTTTAGGTCATCTTTATTTCTAACCCATCTTTGCAAAACTCTAACCCTTTTGAAGCCATCTTTGGCCATTTCTAACCCATTTCTGCACATCTCTTACCACTTTTAAGCCGTCTTTGGCCATTTCTTAACCCATTTTTGCACAACTCTAGGAAGTTTTAAGTCATCTTTGGCCATTTCTAACCCATTTTTTGCACATCTCTAGCATTTTATAAGCCATCTTGGGACATTTCTAACCCTTTTTTGCACAAAAACCCCTTTTGAATCCATCTTTGGCCATTTAAAGGCAGTTTTTGCATATCTCTTACCATTCTTAAGCCATCTTTGGACATTTCTAACCCATTTTTGCACATCTCTATCTCTTTTGATGGCATCTTTGGCCATTTCTAACCATTCTTGCAAACCTCTAAACCTTTTGAAGTAATATTTGGCCTTTTCGGACCCAGTTTTGAACTTCTCTAAACGTTCCTAAGCCATCTATGGCCATTTCAAACCCATTTTTCCAAATCTCTAACCCTTTTGAAGCCATCTTTAGCCATTTCAAACCAGTTTTTTTACGCATCTGTACTCCTTTTTAGGTCATCTTTATTTCTAACCCATTTTTGCACACCTCTAACCCTTTTGAAGCCAACTTTGGCCATTTCTACACCATTTTTGAACACCTCTAAACCTTTTGAAGTAATATTTGGCCATTTCTAAACCATTTTTGCACATATCTAAACCTTTTGAAGCAGTCTTTGTCCATTTCAAACCAGGTTTTTTACACATCTTTACTCCTTTTTATGTCATCGTTATTTCTAACCCATTTTTGCACAACTCTAACCCTTTTGAAGCCAACTTTGGCCATTTCTAACTCATTTGTGCACATGTCTAACCCTTTTGAAGCCATTTTTGGCCTTTTCTAACCCATTTTTTGTGCAACTCTTTTCTTTTTGAAGCCATTTTTTGCCTCTTCTAAACTATTTTTGCACATCAGTACCCCCCTTTTAAGCTATCTTTAGCCATTTCTGAGCCATTTTTGCACATCTCTAACCCAGTTTTGCCCATTTCTCACACTTTTTAATCCTTCTTTGGCCGTTTCTAACCCATTTTTTTGCATCTCTATTCCTTTTGAAGCCATCTTTGGCAATTTCTAACCCATTTTTGCACATCTTTTACACTTCTTATGCCATCTTTGGCCTTTTCTAACCCATTTTTGCACAACTCTAAACCTTCTGAAGCTGTCTTTGGCCATTTCAAACCATTTTTCACATCTCTTACACTTCTTATGCCATCTTTGGCCTTTTCTAACCGTCTTTTGCACATCTCTATGTCTTTTGAAGCCATCCTTGGCCATTTCTACCCATTTTTGAACACCTCTAATCCTTTTGAAGCAATATTTGGACTTTTGTAACCCGTTTTTTGAAGTTCTTTAAACGTTTCTAATCCGTCTATGGCGATTTCTAACCCATTTTTGCACATCTCTTACCCTTTTGAAGCCAACTGTGTCCATTTCTAACCCATTTTTGCGCATCTCTTTCCCTTTTGAAGCCAACTGTGGCCATTTCTAACCCATTTTTGCGCATCTCTTTCCCTTTTGAAGCCAACTGTGGCCATTTCTAACCCATTTTTTGCACCTCTCTATCCTTTTTAAAGCAGTTTTTTTCCTCTTCTGAACCATTTTTGCGCATCTGTACCCCTTTTATGCTGTCTTTAGCCTTTTCTGAACGTTTTTTGCACATCTCTAACCCTGTTTTGCCCATTTCTCACACTTTTTAAACCATCTTTGGCCTTTTGTAACCCATTTTTACATATCTAACCCATTTGAAGTCATATTTGTCTGTTTCTAACCCATTTTTACGCATCTCCAACCCTTTTGAAGCCATCTTTGGCCATTTCTAATCAGTTTTTTTACACATCTGTACTCCTTTTTAGGTCATCTTTATTTCTAACCCATCTTTGCAAAACTCTAACCCTTTTGAAGCCATCTTTGGCCATTTCTAACCCATTTCTGCACATCTCTTACCACTTTTAAGCCGTCTTTGGCCATTTCTTAACCCATTTTTGCACAACTCTAGGAAGTTTTAAGTCATCTTTGGCCATTTCTAACCCATTTTTTGCACATCTCTAGCATTTTATAAGCCATCTTGGGACATTTCTAACCCTTTTTTGCACAAAAACCCCTTTTGAATCCATCTTTGGCCATTTAAAGGCAGTTTTTGCATATCTCTTACCATTCTTAAGCCATCTTTGGACATTTCTAACCCATTTTTGCACATCTCTATCTCTTTTGATGGCATCTTTGGCCATTTCTAACCATTCTTGCGAACCTCTAAACCTTTTGAAGTAATATTTGGCCTTTTCGGACCCAGTTTTGAGCTTCTCTAAACGTTCCTAAGCCATCTATGGCCATTTCAAACCCATTTTTCCAAATCTCTAACCCTTTTGAAGCCATCTTTAGCCATTTCAAACCAGTTTTTTTACACATCTGTACTCCTTTTTAGGTCATCTTTATTTCTAACCCATTTTTGCACACCTCTAACCCTTTTGAAGCCAACTTTGGCCATTTCTACACCATTTTTGAACACCTCTAAACCTTCTGAAGTAATATTTGGCCATTTCTAAACCATTTTTGCACATATCTAAACCTTTTGAAGCAGTCTTTGTCCATTTCAAACCAGGTTTTTTACACATCTTTACTCCTTTTTATGTCATCGCTATTTCTAACCCATTTTTGCACAACTCTAACCCTTTTGAAGCCAACTTTGGCCATTTCTAACTCATTTGTGCACATGTCTAACCCTTTTGAAGCCATTTTTGGCCTTTTCTAACCCATTTTTTGTGCAACTCTTTCTTTTTGAAGCCTTTTTTTGCCTCTTCTAAACTGTTTTTGCACATCAGTACCCCCTTTTAAGCTATCTTTAGCCATTTCTGAGCCATTTTTGCACATCTCTAACCCAGTTTTGCCCATTTCTCACACTTTTTAATCCTTCTTTGGCCGTTTCTAACCCATTTTTTTGCATCTCTATTCCTTTTGAAGCCATCTTTGGCAATTTCTAACCCATTTTTGCACATCTTTTTACACTTCTTATGCCATCCTTGGCCTTTCTGAACGTTTTTTGCACAGCTCTAACCCTGTTTTGCCCATTTCTCACACTTTTTAAACCATCTTTGGCCTTTGTAACCCATTTTTACATATCTAACCCCATTTGAAGTCATATTTGTCTGTTTCTAACCCATTTTTACGCATCTCCAACCCTTTTGAAGCCATCTTTGGCCATTTCTAACCCATTTCTGCACATCTCTTACCACTTTTAAAGCCGTCTTTGGCCATTTCTTAACCCATTTTTGCACAACTCTAGGAAGTTTTAAGTCATCTTTGGCCATTTCTAACCCATTTTTTGCACATCTCTAGCATTTATAAGCCATCTTGGGACATTTCTAACCCTTTTTGCACAAAAACCCCTTTTGAATCCATCTTTGGCCATTTAAAGGCAGTTTTTGCATATCTCTTACCATTCTTAAGCCATCTTTGGACATTTCTAACCCATTTTTGCACATCTCTATCTCTTTTGATGGCATCTTTGGCCATTTCTAACCATTCTTGCGAACCTCTAAATCTTTTGAAGTAATATTTGGCCTTTTCGGACCCAGTTTTGAGCTTCTCTAAATGTTCCTAAGCCATCTATGGCCATTTCAAACCCATTTTTCCAAATCTCTAACCCTTTTGAAGCCATCTTTAGCCATTTCAAACCAGTTTTTTTACACATCTGTACTCCTTTTTAGGTCATCTTTATTTCTAACCCATTTTTGCACACCTCTAACCCTTTTGAAGCCAACTTTGGCCATTTCTACACCATTTTTGAACACCTCTAAACCTTTTGAAGTAATATTTGGCCATTTCTAAACCATTTTTGCACATATCTAAACCTTTTGAAGCAGTCTTTGTCCATTTCAAACAGGTTTTTTACACATCTTTACTCCTTTTTATGTCATCGTTATTTCTAACCCATTTTTGCACAACTCTAACCCTTTTGAAGCCAACTTTGGCCATTTCTAACTCATTTGTGCACATGTCTAACCCTTTTGAAGCCATTTTTGGCCTTTTCTAACCCATTTTTTGTGCAACTCTTTTCTTTTTGAAGCCTTTTTTTGCCTCTTCTAAACTGTTTTTGCACATCAGTACCCCCTTTTAAGCTATCTTTAGCCATTTCTGAGCCATTTTTGCACATCTCTAACCCAGTTTTGCCATTTCTCACACTTTTAATCCTTCTTTGGCCGTTTCTAACCCATTTTTTTGCATCTCTGTTCCTTTTGAAGCCATCTTTGGCAATTTCTAACCCATTTTTGCACATCTTTTACACTTCTTATGCCATCCTTGGCCTTTTCTAACTGTTTTTTGCACAGCTCTATCTCTTTTGAAGCCATCTTTGGCCTTTTCTAACCCATTTTTGCACAACTCTAAACCTTCTGGAGCCGTCTTTGGCCATTTCAAACCCATTTTTCACATCTCTTACACTTCTTATGCCATCTTTGGCCTTTTCTAAACCGTCTTTTGCACATCTCTATGTCTTTTGAAGCCATCCTTGGCCATTTCTACCCATTCTTGCACACCTCTAATCCTTTTGAAGCAATATTTGGACTTTTGTAACCCGTTTTTTGAAGTTCTCTAAACGTTTCTAATCCGTCTATGGCGATTTCTAACCCATTTTTGCACATCTCTTACCCTTTTGAAGCCAACTGTGTCCATTTCTAACCATTTTTGCGCATCTCTTTCCCTTTTGAAGCCAACTGTGGCCATTTCTAACCCATTTTTGCGCATCTCTTTCCCTTTTGAAGCCAACTGTGGCCATTTCTAACCCATTTTTTGCACCTCTCTATCCTTTTTAAAGCAGTTTTTGTCCTCTTCTGAACCATTTTTGCGCATCTGTACCCCTTTTATGCTGTCTTTAGCCTTTTCTGAACGTTTTTTGCACATCTCTAACCCTGTTTTGCCCATTTCTCACACTTTTTAAACCATCTTTGGCCTTTTGTAACCCATTTTTACATATCTAACCCATTTGAAGTCATATTTGTCTGTTTCTAACCCATTTTTACGCATCTCCAACCCTTTTGAAGCCATCTTTGGCCATTTCTAATCAGTTTTTTTACACATCTGTACTCCTTTTTAGGTCATCTTTATTTCTAACCCATCTTTGCAAAACTCTAACCCTTTTGAAGCCATCTTTGGCCATTTCTAACCCATTTCTGCACATCTCTTACCACTTTTAAGCCGTCTTTGGCCATTTCTTAACCCATTTTTGCACAACTCTAGGAAGTTTTAAGTCATCTTTGGCCATTTCTAACCCATTTTTTGCACATCTCTAGCATTTTATAAGCCACCTTGGGACATTTCTAACCCTTTTTTGCACAAAAACCCCTTTTGAATCCATCTTTGGCCATTTAAAGGCAGTTTTTGCATATCTCTTACCATTCTTAAGCCATCTTTGGACATTTCTAACCCATTTTTGCACATCTCTATCTCTTTTGATGGCATCTTTGGCCATTTCTAACCATTCTTGCGAACCTCTAAACCTTTTGAAGTAATATTTGGCCTTTTCGGACCCAGTTTTGAGCTTCTCTAAACGTTCCTAAGCCATCTATGGCCATTTCAAACCCATTTTTCCAAATCTCTAACCCTTTTGAAGCCATCTTTAGCCATTTCAAACCAGTTTTTTTACACATCTGTACTCCTTTTAGGTCATCTTTATTTCTAACCCATTTTTGCACACCTCTAACCCTTTTGAAGCCAACTTTGGCCATTTCTACACCATTTTTGAACACCTCTAAACCTTCTGAAGTAATATTTGGCCATTTCTAAACCATTTTTGCACATATCTAAACCTTTTGAAGCAGTCTTTGTCCATTTCAACCAGGTTTTTTACACATCTTTACTCCTTTTTATGTCATCGCTATTTCTAACCCATTTTTGCACAACTCTAACCCTTTGAAGCCAACTTTGGCCATTTCTAACTCATTTGTGCACATGTCTAACCCTTTTGAAGCCATTTTTGGCCTTTTCTAACCCATTTTTTGTGCAACTCTTTTCTTTTTGAAGCCATTTTTTGCCTCTTCTAAACTATTTTTGCACATCAGTACCCCCTTTTAAGCTATCTTTAGCCATTTCTGAGCCATTTTTGCACATCTCTAACCCAGTTTTGCCCATTTCTCACACTTTTTAATCCTTCTTTGGCCGTTTCTAACCCATTTTTTTGCATCTCTATTCCTTTTGAAGCCATCTTTGGCAATTTCTAACCCATTTTTGCACATCTTTTACACTTCTTATGCCATCCTTGGCCTTTTCTGAACGTTTTTTGCACAGCTCTAACCCTGTTTTGCCCATTTCTCACACTTTTTAAACCATCTTTGGCCTTTTGTAACCCATTTTTACATATCTAACCCATTTGAAGTCATATTTGTCTGTTTCTAACCCATTTTTACGCATCTCCAACCCTTTTGAAGCCATCTTTGGCCATTTCTAACCCATTTCTGCACATCTCTTACCACTTTTAAGCCGTCTTTGGCCATTTCTTAACCCATTTTTGCACAACTCTAGGAAGTTTTAAGTCATCTTTGGCCATTTCTAACCCATTTTTTGCACATCTCTAGCATTTTATAAGCCATCTTGGGACATTTCTAACCTTTTTTGCACAAAAAACCCCTTTTGAATCCATCTTTGGCCATTTAAAGGCAGTTTTTGCATATCTCTTACCATTCTTAAGCCATCTTTGGACATTTCTAACCCATTTTTGCACATCTCTATCTCTTTTGATGGCATCTTTGGCCATTTCTAACCATTCTTGCGAACCTCTAAACCTTTTGAAGTAATATTTGGCCTTTTCGGACCCAGTTTTTGAGCTTCTCTAAACGTTCCTAAGCCATCTATGGCCATTTCAAACCCATTTTTCCAAATCTCTAACCCTTTGAAGCCATCTTTAGCCATTTCAAACCAGTTTTTTTACACATCTGTACTCCTTTTTAGGTCATCTTTATTTCTAACCCATTTTTGCACACCTCTAACCCTTTTGAAGCCAACTTTGGCCATTTCTACACCATTTTTGAACACCTCTAAACCTTTTGAAGTAATATTTGGCCATTTCTAAACCATTTTTGCAACATATCTAAACCTTTTGAAGCAGTCTTTGTCCATTTCAAACAGGTTTTTTACACATCTTTACTCCTTTTTATGTCATCGTTATTTCTAACCCATTTTTGCACAACTCTAACCCTTTTGAAGCCAACTTTGGCCATTTCTAACTCATTTGTGCACATGTCTAACCCTTTTGAAGCCATTTTTGGCCTTTTCTAACCCATTTTTTGTGCAACTCTTTTCTTTTTGAAGCCTTTTTTTGCCTCTTCTAAACTGTTTTTGCACATCAGTACCCCCTTTTAAGCTATCTTTAGCCATTTCTGAGCCATTTTTGCACATCTCTAACCCAGTTTTGCCCATTTCTCACACTTTTTAATCCTTCTTTGGCCGTTTCTAACCCATTTTTTTGCATCTCTGTTCCTTTTGAAGCCATCTTTGGCAATTTCTAACCCATTTTTGCACATCTTTTACACTTCTTATGCCATCCTTGGCCTTTTCTAACTGTTTTTTTGCACAGCTCTATCTCTTTGAAGCCATCTTTGGCCTTTTCTAACCCATTTTTGCACAACTCTAAACCTTCTGGAGCCGTCTTTGGCCATTTCAAACCCTTTTTTCACATCTCTTACACTTCTTATGCCATCTTTGGCCTTTTCTAACCGTCTTTTGCACATCTCTATGTCTTTGAAGCCATCCTTGGCCATTTCTACCCATTCTTGCACACCTCTAATCCTTTTGAAGCAATATTTGGACTTTTGTAACCCGTTTTTTGAAGTTCTCTAAACGTTTCTAATCCGTCTATGGCGATTTCTAACCCATTTTTGCACATCTCTTACCCTTTTGAAGCCAACTGTGTCCATTTCTAACCCATTTTGCGCATCTCTTTCCCTTTAGAAGCCAACTGTGGCCATTTCTAACCCATTTTTGCGCATCTCTTTCCCTTTTGAAGCCAACTGTGGCCATTTCTAACCCATTTTTTGCACCTCTCTATCCTTTTTAAAGCAGTTTTTGTCCTCTTCTGAACCATTTTTGCGCATCTGTACCCCTTTTATGCTGTCTTTAGCCTTTTCTGAACGTTTTTTGCACATCTCTAACCCTGTTTGCCCATTTCTCACACTTTTTAAACCATCTTTGGCCTTTTGTAACCCATTTTTACATATCTAAACCCATTTGAAGTCATATTTGTCTGTTTCTAACCCATTTTTACGCATCTCCAACCCTTTTGAAGCCATCTTTGGCCATTTCTAATCAGTTTTTTTACACATCTGTACTCCTTTTTAGGTCATCTTTATTTCTAACCCATCTTTGCAAAACTCTAACCCTTTTGAAGCCATCTTTGGCCATTTCTAACCCATTTCCTGCACATCTATTACCACTTTTAAGCCGTCTTTGGCCATTTCTTAACCCATTTTTGCACAACTCTAGGAAGTTTTAAGTCATCTTTGGCCATTTCTAACCCATTTTTTGCACATCTCTAGCATTTTATAAGCCATCTTGGGACATTTCTAACCCTTTTTTGCACAAAAACCCCTTTTGAATCCATCTTTGGCCATTTAAAGGCAGTTTTTGCATATCTCTTACCATTCTTAAGCCATCTTTGGACATTTCTAACCCATTTTTGCACATCTCTATCTCTTTTGATGGCATCTTTGGCCATTTCTAACCATTCTTGCGAACCTCTAAACCTTTTGAAGTAATATTTGGCCTTTTCGGACCCAGTTTTGAGCTTCTCTAAACGTTCCTAAGCCATCTATGGCCATTTCAAACCCATTTTCCAAATCTCTAACCCTTTTGAAGCCATCTTTAGCCATTTCAAACCAGTTTTTTTACACATCTGTACTCCTTTTTAGGTCATCTTTATTTCTAACCCATTTTTGCACACCTCTAACCCTTTTGAAGCCAACTTTGGCCATTTCTACACCATTTTTGAACACCTCTAAACCTTCTGAAGTAATATTTGGCCATTTCTAAACCATTTTTGCACATATCTAAACCTTTTGAAGCAGTCTTTGTCCATTTCAAACCAGGTTTTTTACACATCTTTACTCCTTTTTATGTCATCGTTATTTCTAACCCATTTTTGCACAACTCTAACCCTTTTGAAGCCAACTTTGGCCATTTCTAACTCATTTGTGCACATGTCTAACCCTTTTGAAGCCATTTTTGGCCTTTTCTAACCCATTTTTTGTGCAACTCTTTTCTTTTTGAAGCCATTTTTTGCCTCTTCTAAACTATTTTTGCACATCATTCCCCCCCTTTTAAGCTATCTTTAGCCATTTCTGAGCCATTTTTGCACATCTCTAACCCAGTTTTGCCCATTTCTCACACTTTTTAATCCTTCTTTGGCCGTTTCTAACCCATTTTTTGCATCTCTGTTCCTTTTGAAGCCATCTTTGGCAATTTCTAACCCATTTTTGCACATCTTTTACACTTCTTATGCCATCCTTGGCCTTTTCTAACTGTTTTTTGCACAGCTCTATCTGTTTTGAAGCCATCTTTGGCCTTTTCTAACCCATTTTTGCACAACTCTAAACCTTCTGGAGCCGTCTTTGGCCATTTCAAACCCATTTTTCACATCTCTTACACTTCTTATGCCATCTTTGGCCTTTTCTAACCGTCTTTTGCACATCTCTATGTCTTTTGAAGCCATCCTTGGCCATTTCTACCCATTCTTGCACACCTCTAATCCTTTTGAAGCAATATTTGGACTTCTGTAACCCGTTTTTTGAAGTTCTCTAAACGTTTCTAATCCGTCTATGGCGATTTCTAACCCATTTTTGCACATCTCTTACCCTTTTGAAGCCAACTGTGTCCATTTCTAACCCATTTTTGCGCATCTCTTTCCCTTTAGAAGCCAACTGTGGCCATTTCTAACCCATTTTTGCGCATCTCTTTCCCTTTTGAAGCCAACTGTGGCCATTTCTAACCCATTTTTTGCACCTCTCTATCCTTTTTAAAGCAGATTTTGTCCTCTTCTGAACCATTTTTGCGCATCTGTACCCCTTTTATGCTGTCTTTAGCCTTTTCTGAACGTTTTTTGCACATCTCTAACCCTGTTTTGCCCATTTCTCACACTTTTTAAACCATCTTTGGCCTTTTGTAACCCATTTTTACATATCTAACCCATTTGAAGTCATATTTGTCTGTTTCTAACCCATTTTTACGCATCTCCAACCCTTTTGAAGCCATCTTTGGCCATTTCTAATCAGTTTTTTTACACATCTGTACTCCTTTTTAGGTCATCTTTATTTCTAACCCATCTTTGCAAAACTCTAACCCTTTTGAAGCCATCTTTGGCCATTTCTAACCCATTTCTGCACATCTCTTACCACTTTTAAGCCGTCTTTGGCCATTTCTTAACCCATTTTTGCACAACTCTAGGAAGTTTTAAGTCATCTTTGGCCATTTCTAACCCATTTTTTGCACATCTCTAGCATTTTATAAGCCATCTTGGGACATTTCTAACCCTTTTTTGCACAAAAACCCCTTTTGAATCCATCTTTGGCCATTTAAAGGCAGTTTTTGCATATCTCTTACCATTCTTAAGCCATCTTTGGACATTTCTAACCCATTTTTGCACATCTCTATCTCTTTTGATGGCATCTTTGGCCATTTCTAACCATTCTTGCGAACCTCTAAATCTTTTGAAGTAATATTTGGCCTTTTCGGACCCAGTTTTGAGCTTCTCTAAACGTTCCTAAGCCATCTATGGCCATTTCAAACCCATTTTTCCAAATCTCTAACCCTTTTGAAGCCATCTTTAGCCATTTCAAACCAGTTTTTTTACACATCTGTACTCCTTTTTAGGTCATCTTTATTTCTAACCCATTTTTGCACACCTCTAACCCTTTGAAGCCAACTTTGGCCATTTCTACACCATTTTTGAACACCTCTAAACCTTCTGAAGTAATATTTGGCCATTTCTAAACCATTTTTGCACATATCTAAACCTTTTGAAGCAGTCTTTGTCCATTTCAAACCAGGTTTTTTACACATCTTTACTCCTTTTTATGTCATCGCTATTTCTAACCCATTTTTGCACAACTCTAACCCTTTTGAAGCCAACTTTGGCCATTTCTAACTCATTTGTGCACATGTCTAACCCTTTTGAAGCCATTTTTGGCCTTTTCTAACCCATTTTTTGTGCAACTCTTTTCTTTTTGAAGCCTTTTTTTGCCTCTTCTAAACTGTTTTTGCACATCAGTACCCCCTTTTAAGCTATCTTTAGCCATTTCTGAGCCATTTTTGCACATCTCTAACCCAGTTTTGCCCATTTCTCACACTTTTTAATCCTTCTTTGGACGTTTCTAACCCATTTTTTTGCATCTCTATTCCTTTTGAAGCCATCTTTGGCAATTTCTAACCCATTTTTGCACATCTTTTACACTTCTTATGCCATCCTTGGCCTTTTCTGAACGTTTTTTGCACAGCTCTAACCCTGTTTTGCCCATTTCTCACACTTTTTAAACCATCTTTGGCCTTTTGTAACCCATTTTTACATATCTAACCCATTTGAAGTCATATTTGTCTGTTTCTAACCCATTTTTACGCATCTCCAACCCTTTTGAAGCCATCTTTGGCCATTTCTAACCCATTTCTGCACATCTCTTACCACTTTTAAGCCGTCTTTGGCCATTTCTTAACCCATTTTTGCACAACTCTAGGAAGTTTTAAGTCATCTTTGGCCATTTCTAACCCATTTTTTGCACATCTCTAGCATTTTATAAGCCATCTTGGGACATTTCTAACCCTTTTTTGCACAAAAACCCCTTTTGAATCCATCTTTGGCCATTTAAAGGCAGTTTTTGCATATCTCTTACCATTCTTAAGCCATCTTTGGACATTTCTAACCCATTTTTGCACATCTCTATCTCTTTGATGGCATCTTTGGCCATTTCTAACCATTCTTGCGAACCTCTAAACCTTTTGAAGTAATATTTGGCCTTTTCGGACCCAGTTTTGAGCTTCTCTAAACGTTCCTAAGCCATCTATGGCCATTTCAAACCCATTTTTCCAAATCTCTAACCCTTTTGAAGCCATCTTTAGCCATTTCAAACCAGTTTTTTTACACATCTGTACTCCTTTTTAGGTCATCTTTATTTCTAACCCATTTTTGCACACCTCTAACCCTTTTGAAGCCAACTTTGGCCATTTCTACACCATTTTTGAACACCTCTAAACCTTTTGAAGTAATATTTGGCCATTTCTAAACCATTTTTGCACATATCTAAACCTTTTGAAGCAGTCTTTGTCCATTTCAAACCAGGTTTTTTACACATCTTTACTCCTTTTTATGTCATCGTTATTTCTAACCCATTTTTGCACAACTCTAACCCTTTTGAAGCCAACTTTGGCCATTTCTAACTCATTTGTGCACATGTCTAACCCTTTTGAAGCCATTTTGGCCTTTTCTAACCATTTTTTGTGCAACTCTTTTCTTTTTGAAGCCTTTTTTTGCCTCTTCTAAACTGTTTTTGCACATCAGTACCCCCTTTTAAGCTATCTTTAGCCATTTCTGAGCCATTTTTGCACATCTCTAACCCAGTTTTGCCCATTTCTCACACTTTTTAATCCTTCTTTGGCCGTTTCTAACCCATTTTTTTGCATCTCTGTTCCTTTTGAAGCCATCTTTGGCAATTTCTAACCCATTTTTGCACATCTTTTACACTTCTTATGCCATCCTTGGCCTTTTCTAACTGTTTTTTGCACAGCTCTATCTGTTTTGAAGCCATCTTTGGCCTTTTCTAACCCATTTTTGCACAACTCTAAACCTTCTGGAGCCGTCTTTGGCCATTTCAAACCCATTTTTCACATCTCTTACACTTCTTATGCCATCTTTGGCCTTTTCTAACCGTCTTTTGCACATCTCTATGTCTTTTGAAGCCATCCTTGGCCATTTCTACCCATTCTTGCACACCTCTAATCCTTTTGAAGCAATATTTGGACTTCTGTAACCCGTTTTTTGAAGTTCTCTAAACGTTTCTAATCCGTCTATGGCGATTTCTAACCCATTTTTGCACATCTCTTACCCTTTTGAAGCCAACTGTGTCCATTTCTAACCCATTTTTGCGCATCTCTTTCCCTTTAGAAGCCAACTGTGGCCATTTCTAACCCATTTTTGCGCATCTCTTTCCTTTTGAAGCCAACTGTGGCCATTTCTAACCCATTTTTTGCACCTCTCTATCCTTTTTAAAGCAGATTTTGTCCTCTTCTGAACCATTTTTGCGCATCTGTACCCCTTTTATGCTGTCTTTAGCCTTTTCTGAACGTTTTTTGCACATCTCTAACCCTGTTTTGCCCATTTCTCACACTTTTTAAACCATCTTTGGCCTTTTGTAACCCATTTTTACATATCTAACCCATTTGAAGTCATATTTGTCTGTTTCTAACCCATTTTTACGCATCTCCAACCCTTTTGAAGCCATCTTTGGCCATTTCTAATCAGTTTTTTTACACATCTGTACTCCTTTTTAGGTCATCTTTATTTCTAACCCATCTTTGCAAAACTCTAACCCTTTTGAAGCCATCTTTGCCATTTCTAACCCATTTCTGCACATCTCTTACCACTTTTAAGCCGTCTTTGGCCATTTCTTAACCCATTTTTGCACAACTCTAGGAAGTTTTAAGTCATCTTTGGCCATTTCTAACCCATTTTTTGCACATCTCTAGCATTTTATAAGCCATCTTGGGACATTTCTAACCTTTTTGCACAAAAACCCCTTTTGAATCCATCTTTGGCCATTTAAAGGCAGTTTTTGCATATCTCTTACCATTCTTAAGCCATCTTTGGACATTTCTAACCCATTTTTGCACATCTCTATCTCTTTTGATGGCATCTTTGGCCATTTCTAACCATTCTTGCGAACCTCTAAATCTTTTGAAGTAATATTTGGCCTTTTCGGACCCAGTTTTGAGCTTCTCTAAACGTTCCTAAGCCATCTATGGCCATTTCAAACCCATTTTTCCAAATCTCTAACCCTTTTGAAGCCATCTTTAGCCATTTCAAACCAGTTTTTTTACACATCTGTACTCCTTTTTAGGTCATCTTTATTTCTAACCCATTTTTGCACACCTCTAACCCTTTTGAAGCCAACTTTGGCCATTTCTACACCATTTTGAACACCTCTAAACCTTTTGAAGTAATATTTGGCCATTTCTAAACCATTTTTGCACATATCTAAACCTTTTGAAGCAGTCTTTGTCCATTTCAAACCAGGTTTTTTACACATCTTTACTCCTTTTTATGTCATCGTTATTTCTAACCCATTTTTGCACAACTCTAACCCTTTTGAAGCCAACTTTGGCCATTTCTAACTCATTTGTGCACATGTCTAACCCTTTTGAAGCCATTTTTGGCCTTTTCTAACCCATTTTTTGTGCAACTCTTTTCTTTTTGAAGCCTTTTTTTGCCTCTTCTAAA